>NC_139637.1:15147486-15149986 GCF_964638095.1 Poromitra crassiceps
TCAAAATGTAATGTACTATATATGACTAATTCCTACTGCTTTTGCATTACTTTCGCCAAAATAACAGCAACTTAGCAGAATGACATCGCCGCCCCCCGGAAACCATCCCCGAAAAATTATTTCAACCGTCTTGAAGTCAGTGTAAACTGTCCAATATTATTTCTAAATGTTATCCTTTTCCTTTGTTTGTTGTCATCTCTAGTGGTTATTTGCATAAAAACACGCACAATTTGATTAGGAAATGATTGTATCTTTATTTAGATATGTGCTTTGATTAAAAGTAACTTGTGTTACTTGACAAAGTAACTGATATAATATGACTGAAATGAGTTATATTTCTGTACTGCTAAAAGTAATAGATTAGATGTAATATGTTACTATTGTAATGAGTTACCCCCAACATTGGGTAGGCGACAGGTGGACAAACGTGCTGGTTGAGTGAAGTGTCCCTATGAGAGTGTTTAGTGCAGTGGTAGCCAACACGGTACCTGGTCGCCCGCGGGGTGGCGCTGTGGCGCCCGCAGGCCATGTTCAGAAAAATGTAAAAAAAAAAAAAAAAAAAAAAAAAAAAAAAAAAAAAAAAAAATTTTACAGAAACAAGACAAAACAGACAAACAGGCTCAGACACAGGGGAAAGAAAGGAAAAACAAAACAAAAAACAAAAATATATAATCAGAAAAATTTATTTTTTATTTGTTTTTCTCCTCCCTTCCCACAATAACACACAAATGTAGAAAATAATTGGTTTAACAATGCATACGTTTTAAAAACGTTTATTGTCCGTGTATAATTTATTGTCCGTGTATAATTAATTATTGATTCACTATTTTGATCCACCTGGGCTGGGGTCAAAGTTTAGTTTTACGTTACGTCACTACGTCATTCACTCTGCGACAGTGCGACTGCCAGCTGCCAATGATTATATCAGTTGGCTAAGCTAAATGATGGAAAGCAAGAACAATGGCAGAAAAGTGAAAGAAAAAAGATTACCAATTTCACGAGGAGTGGGAGGAAGAGTTATTCTTCACAACAGTGAAAGAAAAGAGTGTATGTCTCGATTAAATGCATAATACTCATTATTTAAAGGTAAATCGAGCAAATTTCAACAGGTAGCCCCCCACATGACTCTCTACCCTTCAGGTAGCCCTCGACCTCAAAAAGGTTGGTGACCCCTGGTTTAGTGTATACACTGCCAAAAACATCCCACACGTCATTTATTCTGGCCTTTGAATCTGACTTTTTGTACCAAAACACATCTGTGAGTGAGGTAATTCCCTTTGTTTCCAACGCTTATTAACTTACTTCGAGAATGTTCTTCAATCGACTTTCATTTCCTCAATACATAAAATCACACTTTAGCACACACGGGGAAAACTGCATTTGAAACAAGTGCAATTATCTCTCCTCGTCGACACTCTATTTTTGGGGGGGTTCCTTAAAGTGGTCAAAACAGTGTGTCCGGTAAGTACTGTGACGTCTTTTTCCTTGGATTGTCTCTTGATGCAGTTCCTTATTATTGATTCGGTCTACACATCAGGGGATTGGCAACTGGCGGCCCGCAGGCCACATGTGGTCCCCGTCCTCACTTAGTGCGGCCCTCGAGCCAATTAGAAAGGGGGGCGTGGGGCGTGGGGGGGGGGGGGGTAAGAGGGAAAACACAGAAAGCACGTCACGTACCTGTCGTCAACATGCACGTCCTTTGCATAGAGCAGCTACATTCAACTGAGACCACTGATGCTTTTAAAGCAACTGACAGTATCAGGCTGCTAGCAGGGCACTGCCAAGGTGGCCTTAGAGATCTCAGGGCATCACGGCCAGAGAGGGAGGGGCAACGGAGGCCATGACCTCCATGTAATTCCCACCCTGTCTAGAACCAGAGATTAAATACCATCAGCATACACCACCTGTAGCCAATCCTACTACTATAATTGGAGAGCGATAATTGGAGTGTGTTCCATGTGTGTTCGTCTCCAGAGTTTCCACCCCAGAATTGAGCTCGTGCAGCATGCGGAAATTCTGTTGAATCTTAGTATGACGTGAGGTTTGGGGCGCCCCGGTAGCTCGCCTGGTAGAACGCTTAAGCCCAATTTATGCTTTGTCTGCCGACACTTTTGAAACGGTCGCCGACAGAAATGAGGACTTGAGTTGACACTTTCAAGTGTCGGCAAGCAGTGTCTGCTACCTGGTGAAATGTCTAGTGTCGCCGACTACGTCATAGTATCGCACAAGTCTGATTGGCTATATAGACGGCACGCACTTGACTTCCTTGTTTTGGTTTTCACTCGATTGAAATGAATGAACGTGTCCCTGCTATTTTCATCACCCTGTCCTTGATGTATGACTTCGTGAAAATCACAAAGAACGTCGTGACCAACTTCCCAGAGAGAGAGGATGTGAGTTGTGTGCTGTTTAAATGCGGCTGCAGCCAAGTACGTTACATCTTGCCTCCGAGGTGGTTTCACTGTGCATTTCGTTCCCTCTGCAGCTGCTTATAGCGTTC
>NC_139637.1:15159986-15162486 GCF_964638095.1 Poromitra crassiceps
TTCTTCCCGCAGGCCACGAGACTCCTTAACATACACAAATAGTATAGTAGTCGTACCGTACCGTACTGCAGCTGCTACCATTATGTATGCCTAATGTTTAATTGTATGTCTAACAAGGTACATGCTATTTGCACCTGTATGTCAATTACGTCGAATTTAAAATGTCTGAACACGTCTAACGTATGCACAATGCCTAATGTTTAATTGTATGTTTAATAAGGTACATGCTATTTGCACTGTATGTCAAATACGTCGAATTAAAATGTCCGAACATGTCTAACGTATGCACATAACATGTGCACCTATGTGCAATGAATATGCCACTGACTTGTCTTATCGCTATTCTGCCTCATTGCCTATTGCTGCTTAGTATTGCTTATTGATGCCTATTTCTTATTGCCTATTGCTCATTGCTTGTTGCCTATTTGTACTATGTCGTAAACGGAGTCCACAGCACAAGAATTTCACACGTGATACTTGTACCATGGAGTGACAATAAAAATCTTGAATCTTGAATTGGCTGTATAGACGGCACGCGCTTGGCTTCCTTGTTTTGGTTGGGGTCCACCCACTAGTTTTCGCTCGATTGAAATGAATGAACGTGTCCCCGCTATTTTTATCAGCCAGTCCTTGATGTACGACTTCGTGAAAATCACAAAGAACGTCGTGACCAACTTCCCAGAGAGAGAGGAGGTGAGTTGTGTGGTTGTGTGCTGTTTATATGCGGCTGCAGCCAAGTACGTTACATCTTGCCTCCGAGGTGGTTTCACTGTGCATTTGGTTCCCTCTGCAGCTGCTTATAGCGTTCGAGTGTCACGTGACCGTTGAACCGAGGCGAACGTCTTCAGGAGTATAAATGCAACACCATGAGCGACACTTTCTTTTTCGTCTGCGACCATGTGCTGAGCGACACTTTATAATAAGTATAAATGAAGCTTAAGGCGTACGTTCAGCTTGTGCCTGCTCAAAGCTTCAGTGCGGCGTACGTTTGGCGTCCTGTGTGAACGAGGGCTAACAGTTTCTGGTGGAAGTCCTGCATCATGCTGAAGCCTGCATGGCCTTGGTTGGACGTGCCTGTCTAGATGTATTGTACATGTATTCTAATGGCTGACATCTGCTTGCAGTATAGTCTGATCTGTGTGAGAGGGTACCAGTGCCTACAATGATTCAAACCATGGTTTTTGGTGATCCACTGGAGAGCAAATATGCATTTTGTTTTCCCCTTCATGCAAAAAGATGAACCACTTGTCCTTCATTTGAACTTGGTTACATTCTGTCATGTAAAGCTTGCTCGCTAAACCTCAAGCACATTGTGGTCGAGGAGATGTAAACTCTCTGAGGTTTTCTAGTCTGAGTGAAAACGTGTGAGCAGTGGCGGACTCAGGCCGCTGGAAGGCCAGGGGCGATCAAAGAAAAAGGACACCTACTGGACACAACGTGGACACCTACTGGACACAACATGGACACCTACTGGACACAACATGGACACCTACTGGACACAACATGGACATCTACTGGACACAACATGGACACCTACTGGACACAACATGAACACCTACTGGACACAACATGGACACCTACTGAACACAACATGGACACCTACTGAACACAACATGGACACCTACTGGACACAACATGGACACCTACTGGACACAACATGGACACCTACTGAACACAACATGGACACCTACTGGACACAACATGGACACCTACTGGACACAACATGGACACAACATGGACACCTACTGGACACAACATGGACACCTACTGAACACAACATGGACACCTACTGGACACAACATGGACACCTACTGGACACAACATGGACACCTACTGAACACAACATGGACACCTACTGGACACAACATGGACACCTACTGGACACAACATGGACACCTACTGGACACAACATGGACACCTACTGGACACAACATGGCCACCTACTGGACACAACATGGACACCTACTGGACAGACACAACATGGACACCTACTGGACACAACATGGACACCTACTGGACACAACATGGGGCTCCACCAGTTTGCGAAAAGCTATTATGCATCAAGTCTGATGCAGGGCTTTCTACAACGATATGGCGTAGCCAGTAGGGGGAAATTAGCCAGCTAGTGGAGAACATTTTTGCCGGTAAAATACCAAATTTGGTGGTCTATGGCACGTACAGTAATAGAGAGCCAAAGTGAACGTCACCTCCTGCTTCAGCGTGGTACCAGAGATTTTCATCCGCCATTTATTTTCCCATAGCCATTTCGTAAAATGTTTATAAAAATAGTTTTACTTGGTCAAACCAAGCGATTCAGCTATTTTTTAGAATCGGGTGAGACCATAGAACATTTCACCAAAACTTAATTAAGCTTAAGCTTCTTCTTTTTTTTTACGTTTTCGTCCGAGTGAAATGTTATGTGGTCTCTCCTGTTTCCTAAATATAAAGTAAAACTATTTTGATAAACATTTTATGAAATGTCTATGGGAAAATAAATTGC
>NC_139637.1:15164986-15169986 GCF_964638095.1 Poromitra crassiceps
CCCCCCTCTCTCTCTTCCTCCCCTCTCACTGCCTCCCTCTCTCTGTCTCTCTCCTTCCTTCACTCCCCCTCTCTCCCACACTCCCCCTCCCCCCTCTCTCTCCCTCCTTCCCTCTCTCTCCCTCACTCTCTCTGTCTCTCCTTCCTTCTCCCTCTCCCTCCCTCTCTCCCCCTCCCCCTCTCTCTCTCCCTCCCTCCCTCTCTCTCCCCTCCCCCCTCTCTCTCTTCCTCCCCTCTCACTGCCTCCCTCTCTCTGTCTCTCTCCTTCCTTCACTCCCCCTCTCTCCCACACTCCCCCTCCCTCCCTCTCTCTGTCTCTCTCCTTCCTTCCCTCCCACTCTTCTCTCTCCCTCCTTCCCTCTATCTCTCCCTCCCTCTCTCTCCCTGTCTCTCTCCCTCCTTCCCCCTCTCCCTCCCTCTCTCCCTCCCTCTCTCTCCCTCTCTCTCTCTCTCCTTCCCCCTCTCCCTCCCTCTCTCCCCGTCTCTCTCTGAAGAAGTAGCGAGGTCTCCATGTCTCAAACATTCCTCTGTAACAGAGAAAGCAGATATGCCAGGAGGACACACACACACACACACACACACACACACACACACACACACACACACACACATCACCATTAGAGTAATGATACCTGTAAAACAACATGTCCTGGAGATAGTTATCAAATAAAATAAATAATAAAATAAAATAGCCGATACTTTGAAATCTTTCTGACGCTGCATATCCACAAACTGACAAATGTGAAAACCTCCTGCTGCTGTATGTCAGGGCTGTGTTCTACACCACACAATAATATCTATAATCACTTGATCCAGCTGATACCATGGCAAACTAGAAAACCAGCAAGCCAAAGAAAACTTACAGCAGCTTTTCCACTGGCGTTTTGATGTTGGGCTTTATTGGGTCTGTGAGTTAAATAGTTCCATATTTGCCTCTTGGTACCAGTTTTTGTCAACCGGTTTAAGTGGACTTGGATCCAGTTTAAAGGGGCAGTTCAGCCCAAAAGCCCAAAATGCATATTTTCCCTCTTACCTGTTAGTGCTATTACCCATCTAGATCGTTTTGGTGTGAGTTGGCGGGTTTTGGAGATATCGGCCGTAGATATGTCTGCCTACTTGTCTCCAATACTGTACAATGGGACTGGATGGCACTCGGCTTGTGGTGCTCAAAGCGCCAAAAATACATTTTAAAAACTCAGTACTGTAGTTCGGTCAGGTAAAGCGGGTTCGAGATCAGATTGTGTATCAGCAGAGAACTGGTGGGAGACGGCATCAGGCTTGATGTTCTTAGAGCCATGGCAGGTCGGTAAGTCAAGGTGAAGTGGAACCTTCCAAAATACAAGGCCCACCTGGCTTGTCGGGAGTTCACTCGTTTCACTGTTTGGATGTAAGCCAGGTTCTTGTGGTCCATCCGCACGATGAAGGGATGCTTGGAACCCTCCAGCCAAGGACGCCACTCCTCAAGAGCCAATTAAACTGCCAAGAGGCTCACGGTTGCCGACATCTAAGGACATCCCGGCTAAAGATGTGGTTGATGCCATAAAAGTGATGTCCCATCTCCTAACTGGCATCCTGAAATCAACCTGAAATGACCAACACCCCTCCAGGTTAATGATCCCTCACTCCCTGATCAAGTCAAGCAGTAACGTTAGAAGTGAAGATGTGCAAAGTACTACTGTCCCATTTTTGCTCAAATATGCAAGAGTAGTCTCTTTTTTTTACACAACAAAACATGTTTTATTATGAATGAACACTGCTACAAATTGGGTGACTACAACAGACTGTGAGAACAGCTACTGGAGGTTTTAGGGATTCCTATCCCTCCTCTCCTGTGGACCAAATAAATGAAAGGTTGGTAATCCTCCCAGGAGGTGGGTTTGCACGCCATTTTCATCAGGTCTGTCCTGTCCGCCAGGCGGGTTTACAGACAGACCGTCACTGGTCTGGGTTCGAGCCAACTCCATCCATTGGTACTTGAGATAGGAAGGATGAGGGGATGGACAGATGAAGGGCCGGGGGTATCATCAGTAAGTGAGGCATCAGTCAGTTGCTATGAAATCATTACAAGTACATAAGAAGATCCTTCTCCACCACACTTGGATTGTCCATAGGGCTGTATCTCTTCATCACCTGCCCCTCTCTGTTAATCAAAAACTTGGTGAAATTCCACTTGATGCGGTTTCCCAGGAAGCCTCGCCCGTTGGGCTGCTCCTTCAGCCACTTCCACAGCGGGTGGGCATCGTCCCCGTTCACATTGATCTTGCTGAACATGTGGAACTGGGCCTTGTAGGATCTGGCAAACTCCTTGATCTGAGATTCAGTACCGGGCTCCTGGTTCTTAAACTGGTTGCAGGGGAAGGCAAGGATGGTTAAACCTCTCTCAGCGTACTTGGCGTGCATCTCTGCAAACTGAGAGTAGTTTACCGGGGTTTTACCTCATTTAGAGGCAACGTTGGTGATGATGACAACGTGCCCCCTGTATTTTCCAAGGGACACCATATTGCCGTCGATGTCCATCGCTGAGAAGTCATAAATAGACGTGGCCATTTTCCAATCCTCTGTCGGGATAGACATGCTGTCGTCAGGGCGCCAGAGGTCCAGTACAGTGAGCGAAGCTGTCACTTGAGCAGTTTGTGATGTCATCGATGATGTCACTCGAGCGATTGTCATGTCATCAGTGGTCACTCGTGGAAATTGTGACGTCACCAGTGATGTCATTAGTGATGTCACGCGAGCAATTTGTGATTTACATAGTCATAGAAGAAAATATTCCGTGGGTCGTGGAAAATCACTGAATAAATGCTCAGAAAAGCCTGGCGGTGTCTGCCGACTTTTCCTTTGAAACTCTGGCGGGGAATGAGTTAATAATACCGTCCACAAACACTTGCTAGCTCGTGCCAGATATCTCATCTGCATTCATTCAACGTGATACAGCCACACCTTTTAATAGAAATATTACTGTATGAGTTTAACTTGCCTCACCAGCTTATTTTGTGGATCGTAGATTTCTTGACTAACTGGCCACTTTTTAGATGTTGTTTAGCTAGGTTAAAAGGGGAAAATGAGTCTCTAGTAAACTAAGAGTTCCATGAGGGCGATCGGAGAGTTTGTGGGTCTGTCTGCTGGAAGGAGCAGCTAATGGAGGCAGATTGATCGTCTCAAAGCTCTGCTTGAAGGCGACGGGGAGGAGAAACCCTACGGCTGCTCCTTCCTGCTCCCTTTAATCAGGCTGATTTCCCCAAGAGCCAAACCCTAGGCAGAAACAAACAGCCACTTCAGCCACAGCTAACAGCCCCAAAGTCCACTTTAAAGCCACAATCCGCTATTTATACCTCCATTCAGTCCATAAGTGGTGGAACGTGCTTTGCAGATGGAATATGAAATCTACTTTTAGCAGATGTATCCGTCACAACCTAAAGCACTGTTCTATAGTGTGGACAAATTGAAGTGTTGAATGAACCTTTTGCAGCTCTAATTTTTTTTATTTCATACTCTATTATTCATCGTATATCACAAATTCTGACTGTTAAGGGACCATTATACCATGGTCCGGGTGAATGCTATTTTCTGATTGGACGGCAGGTGTGCGTTGAAGCCGTTTAACACACGTAGATCGGCTCAAGTTTAATCATAAGGCAGTGGTTCTCAAAACCCTTTTGTTGCCTTCAGTACCCCCTTACACTGATTTTTTAATCCAAGTACCCCCTTTTTCCCCGACCACAACATTTTGCTTAGAAAACTGCAAGAGAAAACAATAGCATATGAAGCAATGAATGAATTATAACCCAATCTTTGAAGAATATAACATTACAAAATACGAAATGGAGTGAAAGAGTCATGATGTCCCTCCTGAGCAGATTTATTTTAATGTTTCATTTATTTTCATGATTTATTCTTACATTTCTGATTTCCCCCTTTCTCTCGAGTACCCACTGTAGTACCTCTGTGTACCCCTAGGCCTAGGGGTACGCATACCCCATTTTGGTAACCGCTGGACTAGATTACCTCCCGCTCCCATTGCCGACTCGTATCCAAGGTCCGTCCTATTTACTGGAGCAGTGACCAAGGTTTCCATTGCATGAGAAGCTGATGAGATACTAATGATTGTTCCAGGTATTAGTCATACCCTCGGGTGTTACCACCAGCGTAGTCTCTTCCCAGACTCAAATATTACGTTGAATCGCTGCACTCCGCATACTACATAAATGCCACTTCACAGCCACTGCTGGTTTTTGAAGGCGGGTTGAAATTGAATGAGGGTCGTAGCACCGATGAGAGATCGATTCGAAAAATGGGCTGTGCCTCCCGTGTCGTCTGATCGCAAAGTCATTACTGATTGGGGAAGACTGAATCCACCACTGGCCAAGTGAACGGTTCCCTCCCATAACCAGCCGGCTGAGGGGAAGTGTCCCAGACCCAGAGAGAGATCTGCAGCATGCAGTAACGTATCAGCGTAAGAACTCTCGGCGTTGAGACTACCACCAGGGAAAGTGAGTCATGGCTTTCGAAAAACTTTATATTTTGATTGCAAAACTTGCAGCAGAAATTTAAAATAAAAAACGCTTTTATTTTATATTGTTGGCAAGTGACCAACACCTACATTACTCAACCAGTAGGTGCTGCGTGAAATGATTTGAATGCACTTCGCAGAGGTGAACCCAGTGCGTTAAAATAGTGACAAGGGCTCCTGACCAAATGTCAGCATTTGGCGAGTTGGGAATGAGAATGACGGTGGATGTGTAGAAGTAGAAGGTGTAGTAGCCTACGGAATCCCCTTATAGTGATCACGGTTATAGTGATCAACCGCTTATCAAAAAGCTTGGTCCTGAATCATTCCTATGCACATGCTGTTTCAATAATTTGCTTATAGTGATCAATACTCCGCTTACAGTGATCATTTTGGGCCTTGTCCCACCTGAGAACAATGGAAAATATGTTATGTTAGTAATCGTATTATTTTCTTTACCTTATAGTACAAACTGCCAAAAATGAGCCAACAAG
>NC_139637.1:15172486-15237486 GCF_964638095.1 Poromitra crassiceps
TATAATGCCACCTTGGTATGTCATTTGGTACTTGAATTATGAAATAATATATTTGCAGTGCATATTGGCAAAAACAATATGTACCACTAAGATTTTATTTTTGAATTACTCATCCTGCTTCAGGGTGCATGCTCATTTTCTTCCTTTTTTTGTCTTTTTCAGATCAAAATCCCCCCCCCCCCCCCGCCCCCCCAACCAGAACTGAAGAACCACTAGAGAGTATTGGCAGAGACTGTTTACCGTATTAAGAGTGAGACGGTCCATCTGCGAGTCATTTCCTGTATCTGTGTCACGCCACTGCCACAGAGAGAGATTAGGAGACTATAGCAGCAGGTCCAGAGTCTATCCGCTCCAATGGGAGAAGTAAATGTGAGCACAGATTATGAGCCATTCTTTCACGAAGTTGGCACCAAAAGTCAATATTGGACCCATTTTTCACAATTCTTCCAAACATCCTCCCACTAAAATGGCATTTTTCAGACAGACAAATCAGGAGAACATTTACTTTTGTTGTTCTTTTAACTTTGTTCGAGACCCGTATCTGTCTCAGTGACACACTCTCGTGAGATCTTGTACTGGGTTGATATAAAAACGTGCATCAAAATAAGGCGTGCACATTAAAAGTGCATCAGTAATGTATGAGTGGAACCTGTGTGCAGCAATAGGCTGTGAGGAACAAGTCCTCTGTCTTTGTCCATTCATCCACACAACGTTCAGAACACTCCAAACAAGGTGGGAGGACGGGGGTAAACGGCAACGTCTCAGGGGGGATAGATGACCACTCCCACTGACTTAAGCTGCGTTCACACCGACCTATTAAAGTTTTTCGCTGGCATCGAGTTTACATACAAAGTCAATGCAAACGAGCGATTGAGCGTATATTCGCCCGGGAGAAAAATCGCTGGGCGTCCGTCGTCCGAGCGACAGAGACAGAGCGATAGGGAGAAACTACGCTCGTCGCCCCAGATGAGATATCCCAACTCCAGCGAAAATACGCTGGCATCAGTCGCTCGCTGTTCAACGCTGATTGGCTGCCGTGTGAGAGCGAGTCAAGGATCACACTGGCTTGGAACAAACCGCTGCTTTATTGTGTGGCAACAAACCGCATTGACAGCTGACATGAAGTGAAGTCTGTACTACCGGTATGGAGCTCGCGTTAGGAGCACGCTGATAGGCTTAGCTTGTAAACAACGACGGTGGCTCGTAGTGGACAAACATCATGACATTGCGTAACGTTATAGCCCCCACATGTCCGTCAATTCGTGTGCCTGTTGATAAGCGATTTAAACAGAGCGACAGAGCGATTCCAAAGGGTTGAATCAAGCGACAGAGCGAAAAATAAATATCTCGGTGTGAACACAGCTTAAGGAGACAGTGAGTGTGATTCCATAGTCTATAAATCCCCCCCATGTGAAGCATATATGGGGGAATCCCCCCTCATCATTTGCTAAATAGATATTAGGCCCTGCAAATTGGGGTGTAAATAGCCACATTAAGTATTTACGCCCGGTACAAATAGCCACATTGACTATTTACACCCGGTGCCATGGCACGAGTCCGATACCTCACGAGTCCGACACCTCACGAGTCCGAAAAAAGAGGCTAACTTCCCCCAGACCCTAACCCAAAACCTAACCTCTCCCACCCCCACGCCTAAACCTAACCTCCCCCAGACCCTAACCCAAAACCTAACCTCTCCCACCCCCACGCCTAAACCTAACCTCCCCCAGACCCTAACCCAAAACCATGAGGTGTCGGACTCGTGAGGTATCGGACTCGTGAGGTATCGGACTAGGGGGCAGTCCCCTTACACCCGGGTGCAAATAGCATCTGCCAGGAAGAAAAATCTGGCCCTAATAAATACTTACTGGCGAGTCGAGTGAAGCCTTTCTTCTGGAGTCTTCCTGGCTTGGATGAGTCGCATAAAGAATTCACACTATTTGGATTTGCCTGCCCATTCCTAGAGGGTGTGGAGATCACGTGAAAAATGTCTGCAATGTTCTGGGTCAGTAAGAGTACAGAAATGTACAGAATCACACATGTCAGACGTCCACATCACAACTCAGACTGAGCCTCGCATACCTTCGTATATACCATGTTGGCACCCACGCAAGGCTCTGGGTTCTCAAAATCCCGTTCACTCAATGATTATCTTTATCTATTAGTTTTACAGCCGAACAGCGATTATCTCAGCTCCGAGAAGCTTTTGGGAAACCGTGGGGCCCCGAGTCAGTAACTTTCCAGGCCTGGCTGGGTGTTCGTGCTGCACTGAGGAATGCAGCGGTTGTTTTAACATTACAATGGCTTGGCAGGACTCGCCTGTGGTGGACCGCTCGGGCCCAGACACCCTGAGACGCAGTGGCATGCCTCAGACAGACACCCTGAGACATGCCCTGCAGGGTGCCTCCAGTGGCAGGCCTCAGACAGACACCCTGAGACATGCCCTGCAGGGCTCCTCCAGTGGCATGCCTCAGACAGACACCCTGAGACATGCCCTGCAGGGCACCTCCAGTGGCATGCCTCAGACAGACACCCTGAGACATGCCCTGCAGGGCACCTCCAGTGGCATGCCTCAGACAGACACCCTGAGACGTGCCCTGCAGGGTGCCTCCGCAGTGGCATGCCTCAGACAGACACCCTGAGATGTGCCCTGCAGGGTGCCTCCGCAGTGGCATGCCTCAGACAGACACTCTGAGACGTGCCCTGCAGGGTGCCTCCGCAGTGGCATGCCTCAGATAGACACTCTGAGACGTGCCCTGCAGGGTGCCTCCAGTGGCATTCAGACAGACACCCTGAGACGTGCCCTGCAGGGTGCCTTCGCAGTGGCATGCCTCAGACAGACACCCTGAGACGTGCCCTGCAGGGTGCCTCCGCAGTGGCATGCCTCAGACAGACACCCTGAGACGGATGTGCCCTGCAGGGGGGGACACCTCGCCATTCCGAAGTGTCGGCATTCCGATCATTGACTTCTATGCTTTCGGAGAGGCGGCCCTTTTTTATCTCCAAAAAATGTTTCGCCGAGAGGTTAGGTTAGGCTTAGGCGTGGGGGGTGGGAGAGGTTAGGTTTAGGGTTAGGGTCTGGGGGAGGGTTCTTTCGCAATGGCGAGGTTAGGGTTAGAATTTTGTCGGAATGCCGGTATTTCGGAGTGCCGACATTTCGGAATGCCGAGGTGTCCCCCCTGCAGGGTGCCTCCAGTGGCATGCCTCAGACAGACACCCTGAGACGTGCCCTGCAGGGCACCTCCAGTGGCATGCCTCAGACAGACACCCTGAGACGTGCCCTGCAGGGTGCCTCCGCAGTGGCATGCCTCAGACACCCTGAGACGTGCCCTGCAGGGTGCCTCCGCAGTGGCATGCCTCAGACAGACACCCTGAGACGTGCCCTGCAGGGTGCCTCCAGTGGCATGCCTCAGACAGACACCCTGAGACGTGCCCTGCAGGGTGCCTCCACAGTGGCATGCCTCAGACAGACACCCTGAGACATACCCTGCAGGGTGCCTCCAGTGGCATGCCTCAGACAGACACCCTGAGACGTGCCCTGCAGGGTGCCTCCAGTGGCATGCCTCAGACAGACACCCTGAGACGTGCCCTGCAGGGTGCCTCCAGTGGCATGCCTCAGACAGACACCCTGAGACGTGCCCTGCAGGGTGCCTCCAGTGGCATGCCTCAGACACCCTGAGACGTGCCCTGCAGGGTGCCTCCGCAGTGGCATGCCTCAGACAGACACCCTGAGACGTGCCCTGCAGGGCACCTCCAGTGGCATGCCTCAGACAGACACCCTGAGACATGCCCTGCAGGGCGCCTCCAGTGGCATGCCTCAGACAGACACCCTGAGACGTGCCCTGCAGGGCACGTCCAGTGGCATGCCTCAGACAGACACCCTGAGACGTGCCCTGCAGGGTGCCTCCAGTGGCATGCCTCAGACAGACACCCTGAGACGTGCCCTGCAGGGCACCTCCAGTGGCATGCCTCAGACAGACACCCTGAGACGTGCCCTGCAGGGCACCTCCAGTGGCATGCCTCAGACAGACACCCTGAGACGTGCCCTGCAGGGCACCTCCAGTGGCATGCCTCAGACAGACACCCTGAGACGTGCCCTGCAGGGTGCCTCCAGTGGCATGCCTCAGACAGACACCCTGAGACGTGCCCTGCAGCAGGGTGCCTCCAGTGGCATGCCTCAGACAGACACCCTGAGACGTGCCCTGCAGCAGGGTGCCTCCAGTGGCATGCCTCAGACAGACACCCTGAGACGTGCCCTGCAGCAGGGTGCCTCCAGTGGCATGCCTCAGACAGACACCCTGAGACGTGCCCTGCAGGGTGCCTCCAGACAGCGGAGGCAATCACAAATGTACAGTAAGATGTTCTGGAAAACGTCCCGACAGCATGTTCTATTTTCAATAAATGGCAAAACGCACAGCGGGACGTCCCAGAGCTTGTTACAAAGAAACAGATGCAGGCACAGACGCAAGGTTTTCTTCTTCTCTCTCTTTTGTACATCAGACGGTGGAAGTGATCAGAAATGGATGGCGAGGCGTGCGGGGAATACGTTTGACTTTACAGTAACAGCAGTTAGCAATCCTGAAGGATGCTATTTAGCAAGAAGAAAGGTCGGAGAGGGAATACAAATTCCAATCAATCAGAAATTGAAACCTCCATCAGGACATTGCACAAATGTTCCTGCATCAGATGATAATGACAACCATATCACACTATTAAAATGATTGATAAGAAAAAGAAACAGAGTAAACAGCCGTGACAGTCAGGAAATGTTCATTAAATTAGATTATATCTCTGTGGGGGAATGGTGGTTTCAGCAGAGAAGGGGATACACACAAGAATAAGACAAATGAGTGATGAAGATAGTAAAAAACATATTTTACAACAACCACACAGAGAGATGTGACAAGTGCCAAGTCCAATTACCAAATCTAATCAAATATTAATGTAGAACACCAAGTCAAGCCAGAAGAGTACATTATCAATTTAATAATTGTAATAATTGTAATATTTTAATATATCAATCCAGGATTCAAGATTCACTTTAATAGCCACAGTAAGTAATCAGATTACAACAAATTTGACTTAGTGCAAGTATGCAGCGCAGCGGTCACATCAATAGCAGAAAACAATGCACACAGAAAAACAATCACAACTTAATATCGTAAAGAAAACAAAAAATACCTAGGACTTTTCAATGCAATATGGTTTATTAGGATAAACAAAAACTGAAGTGCATCATGAGTTTGATTTCTATCATCAGTTTCGACTTCAATGAATTCAATAATTCCATACAAATTCAGAAAACTGTAAATTAAGTCATCTGCTGGAACAAATCTCATCCCTTTCCAATCCTTTACGCAAACACAAGATCTCAAGTCAAGACTTTAGAAACCTTCAAATCAAAGTCAAGTCCCCAAGTTACCAGAACCCAAGTCAGGGCAAGTCTCAACTCTGCTCTTCAGATTTACAGACTTTATTACAGAAGATTTACAGATGTACAGGTTGAAACGGATGTGCAAGTGTGCATCGCTATTCACATGATCTGTACAGAGATGTGTCCTGATGTGCAAAATACACACAGCAAACCATTCACATACTCATTTATGATGGGGTCAGGGAGTTCAGTACCTACCTATCTATCTATCTATCTATCTATCTATCTATCTATCTATCTATCTATCTATCTATCTACCTATCTATCTATCTATCTATCTATCTGTCTGTCTGTCTGTCTGGTTATCTATCTATCTATCTATCTATATATCTGTCTGTCTGTCTGTCTGTCTGTCTGTCTGTCTGGCTATCTATCTATCTATCTGTCTGTCTGTCTGTCTGGCTATCTATCTATCTATCTATCTATCTATATATCTGTCTGTCTGTCTGTCTGTCTGTCTGTCTGTCTGTCTGTCTGTCTGTCTGTCTGTCTGTCTGTCTATCAATCAGAGTAGTACAGCTTTAGAGTATACAGTAATGTCCTGTTTTTCGTGTTAGTCTTTTGTCATTGCTGTTATCCTCTGTGATATGTATTGACCTCCCTTTGTCCTGAGCTAGATGAGATTCCTGAAAGCCATTCTGCACTGTCCAAAGCATTTCCACCAAAGCAAACATCCATAAAAAGGAGAAGAAAAGTAGGATGCAAGAGAGGAAAGGTGCCGACTGCAGAGGAACAGTAGCTAGTGTTATGAAAGAGCTCCTCTTCATGCCCATTCACTTTTCTTCTTCTCTTGTTTCTTTAGGCTCGCTTGTACGTCCTCCCTCCCTCCATTCCTCCCCCGGCCACAATATACAGTAAGTCTGTTTACTCTCTGGAGGAGTCAACGTTGTTCAGATTGAGACCAATTTTGAGATTCCGCCGCAAATGATATGGTGCTTGTAAAAGAAAAAGAAAAAAGAAACTCCTTTAAAACGTAGCCTTTACTATGTTTGTTGTTACCCCGCAATCATTTCTGTGTCGTCAGTCAAGCTCCTTCTCTCTCTCTCTCTCTCTCCTCTGTCGCTGATGTTGCCTTCATGGTCTCTCTCTCCCCTCTGTCACTAATGTTGCCTTCATGGTCTCTCTCTATCTCTCTCTCCCCCCTCTGTCGCTGATGTTGCCTTCATGGTCTCTCTCTCTCTCCCCTCTGTCGCTGATGTTGCCTTCATGGTCTCTCTCTCTCTCTCTCTCCCCTCTGTCGCTGATGTTGCCTTCAAGGTCTCTCTCTCTCCCCTCTGTCACTGATGTTGCCTTCATGGTCTCTCTCTCTCTCTCCCCTCTGTCGCTGATGTTGCCTTCATGGTCTCTCTCTCTCTCCCCTCTGTCGCAGATGTTGCCTTCATGGTCTCTCTCTCTCCCCTCTGTCGCTGATGTTGCCTTCATGGTCTCTCTCTCTCTCTCTCTCCCCTCTGTCGCTGATGTTGCCTTCATGGTCTCTCTCTCTCTCCCCTCTGTCGCAGATGTTGCCTTCATGGTCTCTCTCTCTCCCCTCTGTCGCTGATGTTGCCTTCAAGGTCTCTCTCTCTCTCTCCCCTCTGTCACTGATGTTGCCTTCATGGTCTCTCTCTCTCTCTCTCCCCTCTGTCGCTGATGTTGCCTTCATGGTCTCTCTCTCTCTCCCCTCTGTCGCAGATGTTGCCTTCATGGTCTCTCTCTCTCCCCTCTGTCGCTGATGTTGCCTTCATGGTCTCTCTCTCTCGCCTCTGTGGCTGATGTTGCCTTCATGGTCTCTCTCTCTCTCCCCTCTGTCGCTAATGTTGCCTTCATGGTCTCTCTCTCTCTCCCCTCTGTCGCTGATGTTGCCTTCATGGTCTCTCTCTCTCCCCTCTGTGGCTGATGTTGCCTTCATGGTCTCTCTCTCTCTCCCCTCTGTCGCTGATGTTGCCTTCATGGTCTCTCTCTCCCCTCTGTCGCTGATGTTGCCTTCATGGTCTCTCTCTCTCTCCCCTCTGTCGCTGATGTTGCCTTCATGGTCTCTCTCTCTCCCCTCTGTCGCAGATGTTGCCTTCATGGTCTCTCTCTCTCCCCTCTGTCGCAGATGTTGCCTTCACGGTCTCTCTCTCTCTCCCCTCTGTCGCAGATGTTGCCTTCATGGTCTCTCTCTCTCCCCTCTGTCGCTGATGTTGCCTTCATGGTCTCTCTCTCTCTCCCCTCTGTCGCTGATGTTGCCTTCATGGTCTCTCTCTCTCCCCTCTGTCGCTGATGTTGCCTTCATGGTCTCTCTCTCTCCCCTCTGTCGCTAATGTTGCCTTCATGGTCTCTCTCTCTCCCCTCTGTCGCTGATGTTGCCTTCATGGTCTCTCTCTCCCCTCTGTCGCTGATGTTGCCTTCATGGTCTCTCTCTCCCCTCTGTTGCTGATGTTGCCTTCATGGTCTCTCTCTCCCCTCTGTCGCTGATGTTGCCTTCACGGTCTCTCTCTCTCTCCCCTCTGTCGCTGATGTTGCCTTCATGGTGTATGTTAGAGCTGATGAATGATTGATGAAACGAGAAACAAAGCCAAACCAGAAGGACGTCAGCAATACACCGCCAGATCTCTCACAGCAAGGAATGCAAGAGAATGTGCTACTTTATTGCATGTAGATGTGGCATATTGGATGATTAGATTGGAGTTTTAATTACACATTCAACGTTTCTCGGAGGCAGAGCTGCTCCGGAGGCAGACATCATCTCTTTAGTTGAGTTCAACCGCAATGGGCGGAGCCAAAGAACCACAGTTTGTTATATCACTTTCTGACCTATGACCATGGGGGTCGGGCCATGGGTTACTTGACCCAGGTTCAACCCTTCTTTTGTCAATTCACACCAAGTCAGGCAACAACACAGGTGGATCCCTGCTCATGACCATTCAGATAGGACCTGTGTGAACCCGGGAGAGAGATGCACAACAATTAACTCAGGCTGGAAGTGGGCGGGGCGGACAACTTCACATCACATGTCACGTTCAACGTTTCACATTGTACTTGAACTGATGGGCCCGGCCGGCACTGCAACAGTCAAACAACAAGCTAGGCTACTGGTTTTTGCAACACCTGGCGAGTACCACAGCATCGCCTGTTGGTTTGGGGTGGGTGTGTGTATGTGTGCTGGTGTGACAAAGTGACAAAGGCGCTAGTTGAAATGCTATGGAGAGCCAAAGTGAACGTCACTTCCTGCCTTACACACAAACACACAGCCTACAGACACACACACAGCCTACAGACACACACACACACAGCCTACAGACACACAGCCTACAGACACACAGACACACAGCCTACAGACACACAGACACACAGCCTACAGAGTACACACACAAACACAGCCTACTGAGTACACACACACACACATACACACACACAAACACAGCCTACTGAGTACACACACACACACACACACACACCCACACAGCCTACACAGGCCGACGATAAACTCTCCAACGCCGCAGCAGGAGCCTGCCTCTGTACCTATTAGGCTTCCGCTCTGCAGTAAACCTGTGCAAGTTTGTACTCACGCATGAATGGATGTGTGTGTGTGTGTGTGTGTGTGTGTGTATGTGTGTGTGTGTGTGTGTGTGTGTGGTAACCAGACCACACATCTGTTAAACTGTAACAGATATTAGTGACTGTTGAAATCAGCCAGACTCCCCACATAATCCACAGGTGGGGGGAGGTGTGTGTGTGTGTGTGTGTGTGTGTGGGGGGGGGGGGGTCATCATTTGGACTGTGATCCTCTTCCCCTCCCAAATCCACAGTGTAGGGTAAGATGACCTTGCACAGGCCTCCTGGCCTCATGGCACAGTTATGTAAGATCCAAGGTGAGCAGTGTCCAGAGTCAATGTCTTTCCTTCATTCTTTCTTTCTGTCTGTCCTTCTTCATTCCCATATTCTCTTCCCGTAGCGCTCGCCGTCTCGCGTGCTTTATTCTCTGTGTACGTTTGTGTTCAGCCAACAAGTCCTCCGATCCATACGACTCCACAGGAGCGTCGCGCTTCCAACGGTTCATTTGAAAATCTCCATTTATTTGAAAACATCGCTATGTTCATTTGAAAATGTCGGTTCATTTGAAAACTTGCGACGGTTGCGTTTAGGCAACTAAAACAGCTTGGTTAAGGTTAGGGCAATCTGGGAACCCAGAGTCTATTTCGGCATGTAAATGGACTCTGGGACAGTTGTACCTTTTTTTGAGGCTTCCTGTACAGCGCGGATCTTCGGTGCCTTTTGAAAACATACATTGCGTTGCTTTTATTTTGAAGGCTAAACGTCCAAATTCGTATATATTCACGAGCATTTGGGACCGGAACTCTTAGGCCATGTTCACATTACAGGCAAATCCGATTTGCTGCTAAAGTCATTATCTTGATTGGTTTCCCAAATCTGATTTGGGAGTGTGTCCGCGCCACTGCCACAAATCTGATTTGGGCAAGTGTTCAAGTCGGATCTGTGTGTCCAGATACAATGAGCCAATGAGCCAACATACAATGTTTCTGGCAGTGTTTGCATGTCTGCTCTCTGCTGTTCAAGTCCCCGCCCCCCTCACACTCTCAAATCTGATTTGGGTGATCAGCGCGTCCACACTGAAGTCACATCAGTCGAAAGCAGATTGGAAACTACCTCCATATGTGGTTTGGGACAAGTGACACAAATCAGACTTGGAGCGTCCAGACTCATAAAACCAATCTGGATAGAATCATTAATAGCTCATTAAAGTTCACAAATCGGATTTGGCCTCCTAGTCTGAACATGGCCTTATATTCGCTGGTACAGCAACAGAGCGGCACCGCACGGAGGCGGAATATTTGCGCTGTACAGGAAGCCTCAAAAAAAGGTATGGCTCTCCCAGGGTCTTTTTCTGTGCCGAAATGGACTGGATTAGGTTTGTGCTTTGGGTTTTGAACACAGCCCTCCGGTGTGAAACGCAAGTGTTCACGCCCACCCCCATCCGCGAACGCCTTCACTTTCCACTGTGACGGCAACCACAAACCCTGGGCATCGTTGTTACCGTTATATTAGGCACTCGTTGGTCTAGGCTTCCAAGTAGCATGGTCGCCATGAAACATCATATCAGAAAGTCTGTCGGACTGAACGAGAGTGGGATGAAGCTAACCTTTCGTAGTTTGTTGGGCTAGCTTTGGTTGCTGCAGCTGCTCGTCTCTCGCCAGCTCGCACTCCCCGGTTCCCCAGCGATTCATCTCCGTGTCCCTTTGCCAGTTCATATGTTGAATATAGCATGCGGAAAAATTAACGTTACAAAACGGGGAAACTTGGTAATCCATTGACTTGGTTATAGCGCATATGGCAAAGGTAAAGGTAAAGGTAAAGTTGATTGTCACACACCCGAGTGTGCGAAATTTGTTCTCCGCATTTGACCCATCCCCTGGGGAAGCGGTGAGCGGCAGCAGTGCCGCGCTCGGGAATCATATGGTGATCTAACCCCCCAATTCCAACCCTTTGATGCTGGGTCCCATTTCTATAGTCTTTGGTATGACTCGGCCGGGGATCGAACTCACAACCTCCCAGTCGCCATCTTGCTGCCGGGGTCAGAGAGAGAGAGCGAACTCCAACCCGGAAGTCCTTCTTAAAGGTTAGTTACGTCGCACGTGACTAACCATAAGCTTCACCCACTTCAGTCTGACACCCATAAGAAGACAAATCCATGAGCTATGGATGGCCGTGACACCACCGCGCTATTTCAAGAGCAGACTGACTGTCGTATTTACGCAACTGCTAGAGGACGTTTTATTTTTGCAACGTTGCTACACGTCGTAAACGCTGCTTAAACGACGCATGGAGTGGTTTCTTGGGAAGGGGGGGGGGGTACAGACTGTTCAGCAGACGGAGACAGAAAAGCTGCGAAATTCAATGAAGAAAGTATCTTTTGTCCTCCACTGAAGAAAATATCCACAGTTTCCTCTTGTCTGTGGTGGCTGCCAGCAGAGGATAGAGGCATTACAGTGTTGTCATTCTTCTTCTGGCCAGACACCCACATGCACTAAAGCCGACAGATTTGCACGTTATTATACGTACACACGAAAACACATGAGCTACATATGAACACAACATGCAAGCCACACTGCACAGACACGCCAAAGACACAAAGGAACAAAAGACAGAGCTCGACTGACAAAAACCCACAATCGCCATCTTCTGCACACAACACAAATGAAAAGCAGATGCTGATCATATATGCTTTAATAATGACAGAGGCTCTGCATGGAGAACATAAAAGTAAGAAAATGTGTGTCGCAGTTATGGCAGCCGTTCAGAATTTCATTTGCCGTTGCGTTCTTTTTTTAATGAGGGGAATAGCTAGGCTCGTGTGTCCCTGCTGTTTAGAACCAGGCGACGATGTTATAATCAACCCCAATCAGCTCTCTGGTTTGCCTTGGATCTAGACTGGGATGTGTTTTTTTGCCAGGAATCTAAGAATTCATATTTTGTGTTGTGCGGGTAGGCTGAAGATTTTCTGCTGCGTACGATTCTAATAAAACGATGGCTTGTTTTTCCACTCTTGGATTTGTTAGTTTGATTAGGAATTTATTTTAAATATGTGCTTTGATTAAAAAAAAGTAACTCAATTTGTAACTTGAGTTACTTGAGAAAGTAACTGGTATAATATTACTGAAATCCTATAATAAGTTATATTACTGAGTTACTGCTAAAAGTAATATATTACATGTAATATGTTACTTTTGTAATGAGTTACCCCCCAACACTGACAGTTACAGTGGCCAATGAGCCAACATACAATGTTTCTGGCAGTGTTTGCATGTCTGCTCTCTGCTCTTCAAATCCCCACCCCCCTGCAAAAGACACGCTCAAATCTGATTTGGGTGATCAGCGCGTCCACATCAGTCAAAAGCAGATATTGGAAACTACCTCCATATGTGGTTTGGGACAAGTGACACAAATCAGACTTGGAGCGTCGAGACTCATAAAACCAATCTGGATAGAAGCATTAATAGGTCATTAAAGTTCACAAATCAGATTTGGGCCTCCTAGTCTGAACACGGCCACAGGCGAAGGTAAGCACCCGGCTGGACCGGTTTGACAGTTTTCTCGAGGCGCGTCGAGGCATTGCAGCAGCAGCACCTTGGGCAACTGTAGATCAACATAATGCATGTCAGCTGCGAGATGTCTCGCATGTCAAAGAAAAATATTCGAGCGATGTTGTATCAACAATCGGAAAAATCGGAAACGGACAATTGACCGCGCTGAAATATTGAGCCCATTCTTCTGGCGGGACGTCCCACACACAGCTTGCCCGTATAATGCAGTAAATATACCCTTGGCAAAATAAAGATTTGACTCTAATCATAAATGAGTGTACCTTTGAGTTTTACAGTAGGCCCTGGAGTCGTCAAATCTCTCCTAATGAGGCCAAAGCCGGAGAGCCTCCTCAGTGCCACGGCCTGTTTACCGTCCCGTTCATCTCAGCCCCCCGTTACACAACGCAGGCATGTTCACCGCCGCTCACTGGGGCCTTTATACTCAGCTACTCTTAAAAGTCTTTTACATGCGCCCGGCATCGCTCGACACACACTTTTATGATGACTTTGTGCTTTTGTACGCACGCACTGCCCGCTGAAACACACACACACGCACAAACGCACGCACACGCATACACACACACACACGCGTGTGCGCACGCACGCGCGCGCTGAAACAGGGCTATTAAAACTAGAGCTGTGAATACAGTGAGGCTTAGAGTTAGGCAGGCCCTTATGTGAAGTGGGTACACCGTTAAGGGCAGGTCCACATCCGTTTATACAGGATGACCATAAGTACACTACACACACACACACACACACACACACACACACACGTAGTACACACACACATGCACACACACACACACACACACACACGCTCACAGACACACGCGCGCATGCAAGCGCACACGCACACAGGATCACAACTACAATGTTACTGTGTCATTATTGAAAAGCCTTGAGGGCAACAATAATAGGTCAATTACTTCTCTGGAGATTTCCACAGACCTGAGAACCGGAAATATTTCCAAATGCATTACAGTATGTGATACCCAGGCGGAAATATTTACAAATGCATTACAGTATGTGATACCCAGGGTGGAAATATTTACAAATGCATTACAGTATGTGATACCCAGGTGGAAATATTTCCAAATGCATTACAGTATGTGATACCCAGGGTGGAAATATTTACAAATGCATTACAGTATGTGATACCCAGGGTGGAAATATTTACAAATGCATTACAGTATGTGATACCCAGGTGGAAATATTTCCAAATGCATTACAGTATGTGGTACCCAGGGTGGAAATATTTACAAATGCATTACAGTATGTGATACCCAGGTGGAAATATTTCCAAATGCATTACAGTATGTGATACTCAGGCAGAAATATTTCCAAATGCATTACAGTATGTGATACCCAGGTGGAAATATTTCCAAATGCATTACAGTATGTGATACCCAGGGTGGAAATGTTTCCAAATGCATTACAGTATGTGATACCCAGGGTGGAAATATTTCCAAATGCATTACAGTATGTGATACCCAGGTGGAAATATTTCCAAATGCATTACAGTATGTGATACCCAGGGTGGAAATATTTCCAAATGCATTACAGTATGTGATACCCAGGGTGGAAATATTTACAAATGCATTACAGTATGTGATACCCAGGTGGAAATATTTCCAAATGCATTACAGTATGTGATACCCAGGCGGAAATATTTCCAAATGCATTACAGTATGTGATACCCAGGTGGAAATATTTCCAAATGCATTACAGTATGTGATACCCAGGTGGAAATATTTCCAAATGCATTACAGTATGTGATACCCAGGTGGAAATATTTCCAAATGCATTACAGTATGTGGTACCCAGGGTGGAAATATTTACAAATGCATTACAGTATGTGATACCCAGGTGGAAATATTTCCAAATGCATTACAGTATGTGATACTCAGGCAGAAATATTTCCAAATGCATTACAGTATGTGATACCCAGGTGGAAATATTTCCAAATGCATTACAGTATGTGATACCCAGGGTGGAAATATTTCCAAATGCATTACAGTATGTGATACCCAGGGTGGAAATATTTCCAAATGCATTATGTGATACCCAGGTGGAAATATTTCCAAATGCATTACAGTATGTGATACCCAGGTGGAATTATTTCCAAATGCATTACAGTATGTGATACCCAGGTGGAAAAATTTCCAAATGCATTACAGTATGTGATACCCAGGTGGAAATATTTCCAAATGCATTACAGTATGTGATACCCAGGTGGAAATATTTACAAATGCATTACAGTATGTGATACCCAGGCAGAAATATTTCCAAATGCATTATGTGATACCCAGGTGGAAATATTTCCAAATGCATTACAGTATGTGATACCCAGGTGGAATTATTTCCAAATGCATTACAGTATGTGATACCCAGGTGGAAATATTTCCAAATGCATTACAGTATGTGATACCCAGGTGGAATTATTTCCAAATGCATTAAAGTATGTGATACCCAGGTGGAATTATTTCCAAATGCATTACAGTATGTGATACCCACGGGGAAATATTTCCAAATGCATTACAGCAGAGGTTGTCAAATGTTTTTCAGGACCTCTTACAAGATAGAAAATATATCGGGGACCCCCTCATTCTGATTTGTGATTTTGGGCTAAGCTAGTACACTAACATCGGGTGATTTTCACCCCGGACAATTGAATTCACATGATTTTCATTGTCTTGCTGCTGTCTGAGGTGGGCGGGTCCTTGGGTACCTTCAGGATGCTCACTGACGTCATTGAATGTAGGTGTGTTTCCCTGCTCCCGTTCATGGTTTTTTCTACCGGCTACGTGTTCGGGTGATTTTCACCCGACGTTAGTGATAGAGGGTAAAATATCTTTGGGTTAGGGTTAATGGTATTGTGGTGACTTGTGTGGTGAAATGTGTGGTGATTTTCACCACACAAGTCCCATGAATGGGTGGACCAAAGGAGAAGTTGGGAGCTCCTGTTTTTTTTTTTGGGGGGGGGGGGGGTTTAGTAACGATTACCTCATTTTTCACGATTTTTCCATATTTTTTATAGTGTCCCCTATAATACATTTTTGTGTGTTTTTTGTGATATTTCACATTTAAAAATAAAAGAAGAGTACCTCAATTTGCCATCTATTGTTGTACTTTAAGATATTTTGATGAGAAGTATATTTTATGGGGTATATTGCATCGGGTGAAATACACCCGACGTTAGTGATGGTGTGACTTTAAATCACGTTGGTGTTCTAGGGTTAACTGTTTCCACGGTAACATGCATGACTTTTAAATTGATAGGTTTGTAAGATTAGAATGTAATCCATGAACCATTTTAGATTTAAAGCATACAATATTTTCGTTGAACTATGAAGCTTTATTTGCACACACAAAAAAGTTTTTATTTTTATTATCCTGAAAACTTTTCGCGGACCCCCTGGCAAAGTGCCACAGACCCCTGGGGGTCCCCAGACCCCCATTTGAGAACCACTGCATTACAGTAGGCTACGTGATACCCAGGTGGGAATATTTCCAAATGCATTACAGTATGTGATACCCAGGGTGGCTCTGTGCCAGCAGCAGAGAGCTGTTTAATATAAGTAGTGTGTGTTATTCTTGACCTCGATCCAGCCAGCTTTAGGCTTGGTTCCCATGGTAATAAGACACAAATCACAACACATTTAGTGCGAAAAGTATCTTTGTTTTGAGATCACTTTGCCGTGTTCAGATCTCATGAAGGTTATTTTTCCTTCTTGTCTGTCTGTATCTCTGTCATGACTGTGTTTCTCCCTAACTGTCTGTCATTCATTGGCCAACTGCCTGCCGTGCAACTGCTCTGCGGTGTTTCCTGCTTGGAGACAGACAGCATGATAGAACAGAAATGGACATTCTCCGGTACAGGCATCCTATACTGTACAGCAGGTCAGGAGCAGCTGCCCACTGCTCCTGGTTCTGGTCAGCCTGTGGAGGACGGTGAGCCAGGGTGGGTCAAACGCCGTGTGCGTGTGTGTGCGTGTGTCCGTGCATGTGTGTGTGTGTGTGTGTGTGCGCGCGTGTGTGTGTGCGTGCGTGTCTGTGTGTGTGTGTAATGCGTATGTGCATGAATTGGCGCATTCTGGCAACTAAAGAGGGGGTTGTCCCTCATGTGACTTTAACTTGACACAGTTTGAGCTTTCACTTGCCACCTTTGTTTTCATGCATGGCTGTAAATGCTACGTTTTGGCTCCAGTAGCCTATGCCTTGTTACCTTCTGGTTTTGGCTCCAGTAGCCTGTTACCTTCTGGTTTTGGCTCCAGTAGCCTATGCCTTGTTAACTTCTGGCTCTCATGTCAAATTCTCAAACACAAAAGAACAAATAAAGCTGAAATTGGGAGCATTTAGCAGTGCTGATGCTGCCCCCCGAGGCTCTTTCACACCACCGACTGTACTGTGAGTTTTCACAAAGACTTCTGTGGGAAAAGCCCACAAGTCCCTGCCTGCACGACGGCCTTTTACACAACATGGCACCGATTGATAAGGAAGAAACAGTGGTTTCTTTTGTGCTGACTCTGCAGGCAGGCCATGACATCATTAGCATCAGTGCTGTAACACAGAGAGATCAGGTGACTCCGCAGGCAGGCCATGACATCATTAGCATCAGTGCTGTAACACAGAGAGATCAGGTGACTCCGCAGGCAGGCCATGACATCATTAGCATCAGTGCTGTAACACAGAGAGATCAGGTGACTCCGCAGGCAGGCCATGACATCATTAGCATCAGTGCTGTAACACAGAGAGATCAGGTGACTCCGCAGGCAGGCCATGACATCATTATCATCAGTGCTGTAACACAGAGAGATCAGGTGACTCCGCAGGCAGGCCATGACATCATCAGCATCAGTGCTGTAACACAGAGAGATCAGGTGACCCCACTCTAATTCATTATATCCTGAGCTAACGTGTTGAACGTGTTTGTTACTGAACAAAAGGCTTCCGTTTTCACTCTCCATGCTGGCCTGTGCCATGATCCACGTCATACGGTGACGTGGATGCAACGCGAGCGTCACGCGTGATATCGTGAGCGTGTGTCATCCGTGACTGCGGCGCGGGCATCATGCGTGATCGTTTCAGCGTGCGCCTTCAAAGACCAAAATAATCTGCTTGTGAGTAATGCCACCTGGTCCCGGGAAGACGACAGGGGGGGGGGGGGGGCTGAGGCCAGGAAATCACTTCCTCGCTGAGTCTCTTTAAATCTCGCCGTCGCCCAATCAGTGTATAGGAGCGTTTATTTACCTGCCATAGCCATGGTCAGTGTGTGTGTGTGTGTGTGTGTGTGTGTGTGTGTGTGTGTGTGTGTGTGTGTGTGTCTGTGTGTGTGTGTGTGTGTCTGTGTGTGTGTGTGTGTGTCTGTCTGTGTGTGTGTGTGTGTGTGTGTGTGTGTGTGTCTGTGTGTGTGACAAGCGGCATTCCTGTGTGGCGCGGGTTTGTATGTCTCTACCTGTATGCATCCTACCTGTGTGCGTGTGCAGTGCGCACATGCGTGCATGTGTGTGCAGAAACCCCGGCAGCCAGCCAGTCTGATGGTGGGGGGCTGTGAGAGCCGACTGAACCCGAGATGCGAATAATGACCGCCATTATTGTAATTTCCAATAATTCTCCTCCATTTGGGGCCAAATGCCTCCCAATAAACAGACGAGGGCAAGGAGTCTGCTTACAAAGCTGTCACTGGCTCTTCGGGTGTGGTCGACCACTCGCCCAGGCCGGGCGGTCCGTGGACACAGCAGTCCCCCGGGGGGCTGTTAAAAAAATTGTTTCACCATAATTTGGTTGTCGTTAAAATAAGAGGGGGCAGCAGTGTCGTATGACGGCGGAGCCTTTTGGATGTAAACAAGTTGGTGGCGGTGGTGGGATCATGGGGATGTGGGATGATTACAGCAGGGAATGTTGCACAGGAGAGTGTCAGCAGATGTTTTCAAGCTAGCGCAGTTACCTGGGTGGTGGTCTCAACGCCAGACCCATGAGAGTTCTTACGCTGATAGCCTACATGCATGCTGCAGAGCTCTCTCTGGGTCTGGGATGCTTGCCCCCAGCCGGCTGGTTATGGGAGGGAACCGTTCACTTGGCCAGTGGTGGATTCAGTCCTCCCCCAATCAGTAACGACTTTGCGATCAGACGACACGGGAGGCGCAGCCCATTTTTCGAACCCCTCTCTCATGAGACTCAGCTCTCAGTCTTAATCCGTTTCACTACTGTAAGACTGAGAATATTACTATTTAAATCTTTTCATAACGTTAGGTGGTGCTGTTGGAAGCCTTGCATCGGAGAACCAATCATGAGTGTTGTGGGCGGGCCTGCTTTCTGGGGGCAGTGACGCTCATGCAGAACCGGTGCTGTCGCGTTTGCGGAGAAACATATTAATCACTTAGAAACAAACATAACCTGTTAATAGGACATGTTTCATCTGGCCCCGGCGGCTAGAGGTCTTTCCCCCAGCGATAAGCCCGACTCCCGAGGCTAACGTTACAGAGCCTGCTGATGACTTCACAGCTCACAGTAGCAAGCGGACCACTTCCGGGTAGGAAAAATGATTGTACAATAAACAACAGGTATAAACTCTCTTTGCAGCACATCAGTGTCTTGCTCTATATTGGAACTATGAAACATTGCATTGCCGCTACCAAATAAAATTCTAATAATAAATGTAGGCGTGTCTGCTGCCGGCCGTTCTCGCCGGGCTCAATGAACCAGATTTGGAACAGTAAATTCCCAGACGTTTGCTGGTTAGGTGGCGCTGTTGGCGCCGCTCACCAAAGGTCTGGAAACCGAGACTACTCTCTCATTGGTGCTACGACCTGTCACTCATTCAATTTCAACCTGCCTTCAAAAACCAGCAGTGGCTGTGAAGTGGCACAGGCTCACTTATGTAGTATGCGGAGCGCAGTGATATTTGAGTCTGGGGAGAGACTACCTGGGTGGTGGCAGAGTAAACGCACAACCCACTGATACCGAGGTTCTTCTTTATTACGGATTGGTAGTAATAGAAGGAATGAGGCAATGCAGAGACATCACAGCGATGAGCGCTTACAGTAGCATGTAACATAAAAAAGTCACCTTCAATTCCCCCTCCAGTGTATTTTGTCATTTTTATGATATCTCATGTTTCTGAGTCATGTCCTGACAGTGTTGATTAGCCACACTGTTCGGCAAATATTTCTTTGCCAAATAACTTAATTTCATCTTAATTTCATCTCTCGTCATAGATTTAAACATGTATTGCACAAATGGAAATACAGTTATGTTTGGTGCTTCCCTGAATCAGCCCAGCAGCATACTAAGCTAACAGGGAGCGCCATGCAGATTCCCCATGGGTATACAAGATTCCAGATTAATTTAATAGCCATACTTAAGTGTATGTAAACAGAGTGAGCCCAAGCAAGACATTGAATACATGTTTAACCTTTGAGCCATGCAGACTCTGGAAGATGGAGGCTGGGGTGGTGGAGGCAGAGCTTTGCAGCAGCCATGTGTGTGGTGGCGTTAGATATTTAAATGTAGTGTCTTGTTGTGAGAATGGATCTGATTGGTGAATGATTGAATGCTGACCCAATCAGCGGGCTGTCAGTGATGTCATAAGATGATTTTGGTCAATAATGATGTCACTGATGACATCACCGATGATGTCAGTGCCTATGACACCATCAGTGATGTCGTAAGATGTTTTCGGCCAATAATGATGTCACTGATGACATTACTGAATGTCTTAGGGACAGAAATGGAAACAAACCGATATTTCCCACTTGCTCCCTTTTATATAAATAAAGGATACTATGCAACTATTTTATTTAAAAAAAAATTACACGCACAATTGCACAACTTCACATCACTGATGACATAACTGTCACTGATGATGTCACATTGCCTATGACATCACTGATGATCACAATGCCTGACATCATCAGTGATGTCATGAGATGGTTTTGGTCAATAATGATGTCACTGATGATGCAGAGACATTGTGACAAATTGGAAACAGAGTCCACTTTTATATAGATAGATTATGAGACCTTCACCCACCACCACACACATGCATGAACACACACACACACACACACATACTGCGCGTGCGTGCACAGATACACACACACACACACACACACACACACACACAAACAAACACACACACACACAGTCATGCACACGCACACACACAGGAAGAGTAAACATCCCAAGGTGTTGTATGAAAGAGGCTTGTGTCTGAGCGGGGAAACAAGCCAGCACTCATGGAAACATTAGGTCAGGGACTTCAAGGGAAAATCCACCTAAAACCAAAAACCATTTTGGATCCCGTTCCTATGACTTATTGATAGTCTCTAACCTGACACTTTATCCATCCTGTAGGGAAGTAGTAGCTGTAGCAACAGACTCCTCCTAGTCGAATCGGTTTTAGTGACATCTTCTGGTGCTGCTCCATTGAGAATGTATGGGAAGTGAGTGCATATGTACTGTATGTGTGTATGTGTACAGTATGTATTTATGTGAATTCTGATTTAGGGTGTATCACCTCTAATTGGAGAGAGGAAAAGCAACAGATATTTTTAAAGCCTGGATTCACCGGTGGCGAGCCTGATGGTGACACCTGGAAGTGGTATCAGGTAAACAGAGTTTAAACAACATAAAAATGGGGTCATGGGATAGGCAATGGGGCGGGCGGGGGGGTTCACATCCATGAAAAGGTAAACGTATTAAAGTACAAAAGAAAGTAGAAATACCAAATTCAGGAGATGAATTCAAATATTCAACTTTTTCAGCTGCCCAAATTAGAAACAAATTATGGTTAAAGGATAGCTAAAAAATGAAATTTTGAAGGATGAACTTGGGAATTTCCACTGCAAAAAATATATGTGCATCTGATTCTTTTTTTTTTGTATAAACTAGTCAGATTAGTGACTTTGAACTGAACAAAAACGTGTACTTGTACTGTAAGGCTGAGGTTTGTCCTGACGGACGTTAGTTTGTGTTAGCACATGCTAGCTAGACCAAACCAGACGATGAAAGCGAAAATGGCTTTACCTAAAAGGTCTCCTGTTGTGCCGAGGTGCATGTGTTAACGCATACGTGTGTTATGTGTGTGTCAGTGTGTGTGTGTGTGTGTGCGCGCGTGTGTGTGCGTGCGCGTGTACGTCCCCCATCTGTAGTGTAGACACAGCGCTATAGTGAACAGCTCTTTGCTCCGCCCCTCGCTGTGAATTCCTTACATTCACAAGACCTGAGGGCAACTCGGAGCCATGTTCCCCTGCTTTCCTTTTTACAACCTTCTCCTGTTCCTTCCACTAGTGTGTATGAGTGTGTGCGTGTGTGTAGGTGTGTGTGTGAGTGTGCGCGCGTGTGTGTGCGTGTGTGTGTGAGTGTGTGTGTGTGTGTGCGTGTGTGTGTGCGTGTGTGTACAGTAGGTGTGTGTGTGAGTGTGCGCGCGTGTGCGTGTGCGTGTGTGTCTGTGTAGGTGTGTGTCTGTGTTTGTGTGTGTGCGTGCGTGTGTGTGTGTGTGTGTGTGTGTGTGTTTGTACGTACAGTACGCACGCGCGTGCCTCTAATTCATGGCTCCTTTTCTTAAAGTGCTGTTGGAGTGAGTGTAAATAAGGAGAACGTAGCGGCAGAGGTCCTGCGCGGCTGTAAATACCTCGTGGTCAAAAGTGGCATGGGGAGCGTGGTGTGTGTGGGGGGGGGGCACGGTGTGAGGGGCTTAATGTATGGCTTTTATAGATGCAGCTCCCATGTAGGGCGGCAACTAACGATTATTTTCATTCTCGATTAATCTGTCGATTATTTTCTCGATTAATCGATTCGTTGTTTTGGTTTATAAATTGGTGAAAAAAATGTCGATCAGCGTTTCCCAAAGCCCAAGATGACATCCTCTAATGTCTTGTTTTGTCCACAACCCAAAGATATTTAGTTGTCATCGAGGAGTGAAGAAACCAGAAAATATTCACGTTTAAGAAGCTCGAATCAGAGAATTTTGACCTTTTTCCTTCAAAAAATTACTCGAAACGATTAGCCGATTATCAAAATGGTTGTCGATTGTTTTTCTGTCGATCGACTAATCGATTCATCGTTGCAGCTCTACTCCCATGTGCGGGATATATACACGCATATATGCAAGCTGAGCCACACACATGCACAACACACACACACGCACGCACACGCACACACACACGCACGCACGCACGCACACACACACTCTCTCTCTCTCTCTTATGTAAAGTGTGCGTGTGCCGGGTCTGTGTTTGTGTGTATGCTTGTACAGTATGTGTGCGTGCGTGTGTGTGTTTGTGTTTTGAGGTTACAGGTACTTGCTGTCATTGTTGCTTTTGGCTACCTCAGATAATGCAGGTACATGCAGTCAAAATTAAAGGCACAGTTCACCCCAAAAATTCAAAGTTCATATTTGTAGTCTTAGCTGTAGTGCTCTTTATCCGTATCATTTGAGAGACGTCTGCCTCCTCTCAGTACAGTGTAGCTGCTAGAGAGATGGGTCCCTATCTTTATTCAAGAGAACTGCTTCAGTGCACTTGTCAAATGTTTCAAATGTGTGTGTGTGTGTGTGTGTGTGTGTGTGTGTGTGTGTGTGTGTGTGTGTGTGTGTGTGTGTGTGTGTGTGTGTTTTCTGCTTTGAGCACCACAAGCTGAGTGCCATCCAGTCCCATTGTAACCAGAGAAGGCACATATGTCCAAAACTCTGTATGTAGGGAAAAGGTCTCCTTCGACATCCTCCTAGAATCCATATCGACCGCCCGCTGCTTATGACCCGAACTTGATCCCCCGAACCTTAGGAGGCTTTCTTCATGTTGGTCAGCAGGGGGACCCTGGTCATTGGATATACCGCTTGACTCGTGGATGTTGACATGCGCTGACCCAGGACTGCCTTGCACAGCAGGGCGCCTGCCATCCTGAATCCCTCTCACCAACATAACATATAAGTTGGTGAGCGCCCTCTTCCTCGTCCTGCGAGTTCTCGTTTGCCGATTGGTACTTTCGAGTATTAGTGAGTTGCATAATTTCCCCTGAGATACGATACATGTCCTACAAACTAGGAACCAAAGAGAATAGAATTCTTCTTCTTCTTCTTCTTCTTCTTCTTCTTCTTCTTCTTCTTCTGTGGTGTTTTATGGCAGTTGGCATCCTTTATGTTGCATTACCGCCGCCTTCTGGATTTATCCATCCACTGTTTCCCTACATTCTCGATCTTCTCCTCTTACCATACTTTAACTTTGGTCTTCCTATCTTGACTGATTGGTGAAGTCCTCCCTCACTCCCTCACAAGTCAGTCCCGCACTAATCCGAAATGCTTCATTGCCGCATGTTACGTACATTAGTATGATTCTGTACATAGCCTCTATCTTGATCCAAACGACTGATTATGGTAAATGGTAAATGGACTGCATTTATATAGCGCTTTTATCCAAAGCACTTTACAATGTGCCTACATTCACCCATTCACACACCGAAGGCATGTGAATGGGTTCAGTGTCTTGCCCAAGGACACTTCGACATGCGGACTGGAGGAGCCGGGGATTGAACCATCGACCTTCTGATTAGTGGACTACCCGCTCTACCTCCTGAGCTGCACAGCCGCCCGATTATGTTGTTGTTGTTGTTGTTGTTGTTGTTGTTGTTGTTGTTGTTGTTGTTGTTGTTGTTGTTGTTGTTGTTGTTTTGATGCCAGTGTGATGTTTCTACAGTATGTCATGCTGTAGTTTGTCACTGTTTTCATGTGTTGAGTTTACAGTATGTTCTCAGCACGACAGTACGATGTCCAAGAATTTCCTTCTGTTACATCATCCTTGTTTTGCCCCTGTTTGGACACTATTAAACTGTACTCTAGCTCTTTCTAGATACAAGAGGTGAACTAAGGCACACACACACACACACACACACACACACACACACACACACACACACACACACACACACACACACACACACAAGCCTGTTTTCATGTTAACCATGCAGACTTTTACGCTTTTGGCTTCCTACTGTCAATAACAAATCGATTCTGCACTACAATCCCCCCCCCCCCCCCCCCAACACACACACACACACACACACACACACACACACACACACACACACATACACACACACATACACACACACACACAAAGAAGGCCATTACATGTTTTTTTCTTGTTATGTCCGTTTGTTTTTCTTTATTTCTTTTTAATTGCCAACTTGCCGGCATGTTGAGTGGAAACGATTTCATTTGTTTATGCCGTTTCACCATTTTCCAGAATCAAGTGTGTGAAAGTGACTTGATATACAGGTGGATCATGATGTTTGATCATTATTATCTCAACCCATTTGCAGATTTTATTTTTAATGCTTTCAACAAAATAGAAAATACATAATAAGACTCACCGTAAGACCTAACATACACTATACAGAGACTTTACAGACAACGACGAGGCTGACTACAGTAGATCTAACTGATCAACAATCAACCAAGAACAGAATGTATGACTAAGGAAGTAAACTGTAGAACAAAGCACACAGGAACAAAAAGAGATACAAAGAAAACCTTATAGAGCTGAACAGTCACGTGACGTCTCTTCTCACGCTCTTGCTGCACTTCCAACCTCACTGTCACTCCGCTCCCCGTATCAGATCACCATTTTGTAACCTTTTCCCTTCCCATCTCTCTCCCCATTCCCCCCCCTGCACCTACTCACAACATCACCACTCGGCGTAACCTACAAACCCTCTCACCCTCAGCCCTCTCTTCTACTGTTCTCTCCATCCTTCCCTCAGTAGAGCAATTCTCCTGTCTCTCCACCAACCTAGCCTCCGCTGCACTTCTTTCCTCTCTCTCCTCCGCTCTAGACTCCCTCTGTCCCCTCATCACCAAACCTGCCAGAACCTCCCCTCCTGCTCCTTGGCTGTCCGAGGCTCTGCGTACCAGTCGTGCTGAGCTTCGGGCAGCTGAGCGAAAATGGAAAAAGTCTCTTCTCCCCACTGACCTCTCTGCCTACCACCTCCTCCATTCAAATTTCACCTCTTCTATCTCAGCTGCCAAGTCCTCTTTCTACATCTCAGAAATCCAGTCTTCCGCCTCAAACCCTAGTAAATTGTTTTCTACTTTTTCCACTCCACCCCCTCCCCCCCCCCCCCCTTCCCTCACTGCCGACGATTTCATGACCTTCTCCACCAAGAAGGTAAATGACATCAGCTCTGCTTTCCCCCCTCCAGTCACCAACAGCAGTTTCTCCGTCACCAGCACACACTCTCCGACCCCCCCCACTGGTCTTGCCTCCTTCTGTCCCCTCTCCCCTGAAGATGTACTCAAACTCATTCTGTCCAACCGTGCTACCTCCTGCCCCCTCGATCCTATCCCCTCCTCTCTCCTCCAGGCTATCTCCTCTGATATTTCCCATTTTCTCACTTCCTTCATCAATTCATCCCTGTCCTCTGGTTCTGTTCCCACTCTCCTCAAGACTGCTAGAGTCAAACCACTGCTCAAAAAACCTTCTTTAGACCCCTCCACCACCCATAGCTACCGTCCCGTGTCCCTTCTCTCCTTCATATCCAAAACCCTCGAACGTGCAGTCTCAGATCAACTTTCACTTTATCTCTCCCAGAACAATCTATTAGATCCCCTACAATCAGGTTTCAAGCCCCATCACTCCACCGAGACAGCCCTCCTCTCAGTCACTCATGCCTTACATTCTGCCAAATCCTCATCCCTCTCCTCTGTCCTTGTTCTTCTAGATCTATCTGCAGCTTTTGACACCGTAAATCACCAAATCCTTCTCTCTACTCTCTCTCACCTGGGTATTTCTGGTTCTGCACTTTCATGGTTTACTTCTTATCTTTCTGATCGCTCATACCAGGTGTTATGGCGAGGTGCCCTTTCTAGACCCTCCACTCTTACCACTGGTGTACCCCAGGGCTCAGTCCTGGGCCCTTTCCTTTTTCTTTTGTATATCAGATCACTCGGCCATGTAATAGCCTCTCACGGTTTCTCTTACCATTGTTACGCCGATGACACGCAACTTTTCATTTCTTTCCCCCCCTCTGACACCCAAATTGAAGCCCGCCTCGCCTCCTGCCTCAAAGACATCGCAGCCTGGATGTCCGTACACCATCTCAAATTGAACATTGATAAAACTGAGCTCCTCTTCCTCCCGGCTAAGGACTGTCCTCTCAGTGACCTCTCCATCTCCATTGAAAACATCTCCTCTCAAACAGTTAAAAACCTCGGCGTAATCCTGGATAACCAGCTATCAAACTCAGCTTTCATCGCAGCCACTGCCCGCGCCTGCAGATTTTCACTCTACAACATCCGTAGGATTCGGTCCTGTCTCTCAGTAGAGGCGACTCAACTCCTGGTCCAGGTATTGGTTCTCTCCCGCATGGATTACTGCAATGTTCTGTTGGCCGGGTTACCTGCATCTGCTATCCGACCTCTTCAACTAATTCAAAACTCTGCAGCCCGTCTGGTGTATAACCTGCCCAAATTCTCTCACGTCACTCACCTCCTCCATAAACTCCATTGGCTTCCCATCCTTTCACGCATCAGATTCAAGTCTCTGGTACTGGCTTACAGGGCACTCCACCGGTCAGCCCCTATATATTTACAGTCCATGATTAAGCTACAACCATTACATAGCTCTCTCCGTACCTCCACCCGTCCTGTCCGTCTAGCCCCTCCATCAATCTGCGGACCTGGGGGTCGCGCATCTAGATCACGACTCTTTTCATCTTTGGCGCCACAATGGTGGAATGAGCTCCCCCTTTCGGTCAGTGCAGCTGAAACACTGCCTATTTTCCGTAGGAGACTAAAGACTCACCTATTTGGATTATATTTTGGCCCTTCAGGATCAGACCTTTCTTAATTGTTCATCGTGCTTATTGTTTGCTATGTCTTATAAGCGATACTTTTTATAAGTGTTTGCTGTTTTTTACCTTGTTTATTGCTTGATATATTTTTGTATTGTTGCTGATAATGTGTATTCTTTGATCTTATATTGTACTGCACTGTATTGTATTGCATTGTAAGTCGCTTTGGACAAAAGCGTCTGCTAAATGACATAAAGTAAAGTAAAGTAAAGTCTCTTGCCCCGGAAGAGAATTCCCCATTCATTTTCTCCATAGATATTTAGAAAAGTCCTTATATAACGAGTTTTAAGGCTTGAACCAGGCCCACCAGCGAACTACACAATCATGACTGACCATAAAACACATTTCACTTGAAGCAAAAAATATATATTGTTATTTTGAGTTTTTTGCTAGTGTACGGCAGTGGTGCTGCAGCAGTGCAGAATGGTTCCACACAGGGGTCAACTTTAGTGATAATTAGTGATGCTTGTCAAAAAACATATATATGTGTAACGGCGTTGTGTTGATGGTAATTGCAGCAACCCATGTTAAGGGCTTGCCCAGGGGTGGATTCGAACTGCCGACCTTTTGCTTGCAAGGTGGACACGCTAACCACTGCACCAAGAGAGCTAGCTCCCTTGGCAGAACTGTTTAACGTGCCTTTTTACTGGGGGTTTAGTTTAACCAAGCCACTCGGGACTCACGAGGACTCTCATTCATTCGGTTACGTATGCACGGTGCGTACAGGATTACAGCAGCAGGTGGCACTGGAGGAGGTAGACGGAGTCGATGGATGTCATTTGCCGTTGCAGCTGCAGAAGCTGCCCAAGATGTTTCATGAGTGACCCTGGGAGTTAGCAATTAGCCTCCTGTAAACATTACAGGCCAGGGCTCACTTGCAGAAAGCACCTTAGGTTAAGATTTCCCTTAGCGTCAGAGTTAAGGTGTCCATAAAATCGAATCAGCTGCACAAAACACCCTTAAATCGTCTCCACAAGGTTAAATATTTTAAGGAAAACACAAGCACAAGATTTAAGGGTGTTTTGTGCAGCCGATTCTATTTTATGGACACCTTAACTCTGACTCTAAGGGAAACCTAAGATGCTTTGTGCAACTGGGCCCAGAGGTTTCATTCTCTGCCCCAACCCAAGACCGGTTGGCCCGTGGGTCCGCTCCTCAGGCCTCATGGTCCGTGCCGGTCTCGTGGTCAGATATATGACTATTTTTTTAAATAATTGGGGTGGGGAGTAGTAAGCTATTTGGTGTGATAATGAGAATGTTATGTGTATTATAACATTGCAACCTTAAAACTGTAGGGCGGCTGTAGCTCAGGAGGTAGAGCAGATCGTCCACCAATCGCCTTGGATAAAAGAGGTCGGTGGTTCAATTCCCAGCTCCTCCTGCGTGGCAGCCCGCCGCCATCGGCGTGTGAATGGGTGATTGTACCCATAGAGCGCCTTGGATAAAAGCACTATATAAATGCAGACCATTTACCATTTACCAAAGCTTAGGCTGCTCTGGTTTGCTGAACCAAATAAAACAAGTTTCTTTTGTTGTGCTATTCATTAAGACACCGTGCCTAATTCTGAACAGATTTCTGTCATTCAAATTCCTCTGCGATCCGCAAAGTCTGATTGTTAATTCCTTGTGTCAATTATGTTTATTTTATCACCTGTCAATCAAAGGTTGCTTTGAAATATAAGTTTTGGGGTTTGTGCGGCCTACAGCACCACACTCGCTTTGCCAGTCCTTTATGCGAGAGGAAGTAGGATATGCGGTTAGATCCTGCACTTAATTCTGAACAGATTTTTTGGTCATTCAAACAACTCTGAATTTGTTGACTTATAAACAGCCAACTTACTAAGAAGATTTTTCCCATTTGGTTGAATTGTTAGGTAATCAATGTCCAGGTGAGGTATTTTTTGCCCTGCATCCCACTGCCCAAGTTGTGCTTTGCCCATGAACTCAAAACATTTTGGCCCCTCCTGAATTAGAAAATACCTCAAGGGCACCAAACTCCACTTGCATTGAATCATTCATCCCGAGGTGGCAACGCATGAATAAGTGGAAAAGCAACAGAGGGAAAGTGTAAATAACACTTGGGCTGAATCAGAAACACATTAAAAAAAGTGCCAGTGTTAAAGTGCCAATGGAGCCATAATTACTGCTAACGCATACGTAATGGGTTTTTAAAGGGGGGTTCACACTGGAGGCGAGGATCTCTAGCCCCGCCAGTTACACTGATGCTTTGTGTACTGTTGCACAATGCTAGATAATTCTCTACAGGCGTATTGGCACACACACACACACACACACACACACACACGATGACTGTGTGTCTTTGCCGTGGCTTTGAAGGATATAGTGATGATGGTTTTCCCTCGGGGGATGTGAATCATTACATAAACACACATTCAGGAGCGTTCACAGTGTTCACATCAAGTCTGCTGCTCAACACGTTGAGCAACGCCACGGTCAGCTACTGTATTGTGAACGCAGCAGAAGTGTTATTGCGTTATTGTGCTGTTTACTTTGTATTCATTAGGGGTAGAACAACATGCCTATTCGTATACCCGACCGTTTAGGTATTATGTGAGGCTTTAGCTTCAATGCAGTATGCATTGGAAACCGAAAAAATCAAACAAGTCTTTCACTGCTGAACCGAGCAAGTCTTATACAAGGATATGTGGAAAACTATTATTATTATTAGTATTAGTATTATTTAGATTTTATTTTATTTTATTTTTTACTAGTTGTCGCGACCCCAAGGTTGGGAACCACTTAGTCTCGCTTGCCAGACTCTCTCCCTGCAGCGGGAGAGACGAGAGAGTCTGGCTAGTACATAGCGCCGCTGTGGACTAGCGAGAAAAAAGGCTCCGTTTAATACCTTTACAGCCATCCACCAAAAGTACCATGCAGGCTGGCTTCATTGCATGATCCACATCAATTGTTTTCAGCGTGTAGCAACGAGCTAGCGGCTAGCGCTGCTGTTGTTATTGTTTCAAAGGCAGAGGCGCAGGCGTTTGAGCTGGGCAGACTCGACACGTACAGCAGCAGAGGCATTTGAGACTTGGCAGCCTATGGAAAGTGTAACTGCAATAAAGTTGTGTAGACTAATCTGATATGGATGATCTTGGTGTCAAATCACGCATTTCTTTCGATTTATCTCACAATGAATTCAGGACTCAAAAATAAGCGATTGACCTCTGAAATTGTGAGCTACGTTGTAGAAGGGTCAGGCCTTCTACAGGGTTAGGGCTTCTGAGTAAAAGTAGAGTAATTCTAGAGTTCCAAATTTGAATTCCTCATAATAAAAAAATATGCAGATTAGTCTACACAACTTTATGGCAGTTACAATTTCCATGGTGCCTGTCTGTGGCCGCAAAAAAAGAAAAAAAGTCCCCCACTTCCCCCAAATGCATGATGCCCCCGTTCTTTTTTGGAATGCCATAAGTGTACCAAAATTGATGTTTTGTTTTGTTTTTAATAATCACAAAATGCATTTGTAGCGAAGCTGCCCCACTATAAGTGGCAGGCAGGGCCCCAAGCAGCTGCTTATATGCTTAATGGGTCAGGCCAACTCTGGGAAGAAAAGAAAAGAAAAAATATATATTCAACCGTTTTTTTGGTTGTTTTTTTTGCCCCTTAACCCATTGATACCTGATGCAGCATTTGCGTGTATGTCCCTCATTTGTGTGTGTATCCCTTTAAGACCGCAAACTTCGCGGTCTTAAAGGGATACACACACACATGCTGCATCAGGTATCAATGGGTTAATTGCTGAGTTAACTCAAGTGAACTCTTTGGAGCTGCAATGTTTTCACCTGAGAGGAAGATGAGTTGATAATCCTCCAAAGTAGTTCAACAACAAGAATGATTGACAAACAAGAGGTACTGTAGCACCATTAAGATCTACTGAAAATGACTGTGAGTTGAGAAGAAAATGTCTTGTGATTTCTGCAGCAGGATCTTTGCGTGTGCAGGCCAAGTTTCAGTTTGGCTGTTCACTCAAGGCTTCACCGAACACCAGAGCACTACTCCAGGATATCACATCATGAATCTCATCTTTTCTCTGTTCTCCTTTATTCACACCATTCAATCCCTCAAGCTCTGTCTACCTTCAGTCCCCCTTCTTGCATGGATACAAACTTTGTGTGTGTCTTCAAACCTCCCCCACCATCCCAGATTCAGCTAAGTTATCTTTTATTTATCCCCATGGGGAAATTCATCCTCTGCATTTGACCCATCCTCTACTAGGAACCTTCCTAGAACTAGGAGCAGTGGGGCAGCCGCAGTGCAGCGCCCCGGGGACCAACTCCAGTTCTTTCGCCATTGCCTTGGTCAGGGGCACTGACAGGAGGATTAACCCTAACATACATGTCTTTGATGGTGGGAGCAAACCGGAGCACCCGGAGAAACCCACATGAACACAGGGAGAACATGCAAACTCCACACAGAAGGGACATGGGACGGACCAGGGTTCGAACCCGGGACTTTCTTGCTGTGAGGCAACAGCGCTAACCACTGAGCTACCGTGCCGTATTGGAAATACTATTGTCAGAAATTAGGGCCATTTTGTTTTCACCTTGATTTTGCAGGTTACCGCAGAGGTTGGCGTGTGTTGTACAAGTTAGTCTAAAGTCTTCAAGTTACAGCTCGGAATCAAGTCAAGCCTAGCCAAGTCCTTGTAAGTCAAGCAAAACAAGTTAGCGTTAGTTACTACACATTTTGCTAGAACATGAGAGGTATCCGTTGCATTGCCCTTTGCGTCGTTGCGTGTTCCAGACACTTCCGCGTCCAGAATGTCCATGACGCATAACGCGACACGGTAGAAGACGAGGTAAAGGTTTCCCATCTGCCTACAGTATATTACAGAAGTTATAATGATACGAAGCGGCTTGAAAATGGCAAACGCCTTCCTCTAACTGAGGCATTTGAGCAGCTGGCCTGGCGGACTCTATTGAAGTAACATTTGATTGAATGAATACAAACCGCTGTTTTGCCTCTTACCTTTATGTGCAAATCTGGGTGAGAATGCCAACAAAAGAAGCGGCCAACACTAATGTGACGTGCGTTCTTCACCACGCCAGTGTTAACAGGTGTTGTGTCCAAGTCTGTTCCCCCATCAGATAGCGTTTCCCGTTAGCGGTGCACTTCGCCGTCGCCGGGTTTAGGTTTGTAGGTTACGGTTAGGTGTAGCGGAGCGGTTGGTTGTTTTGGGAGTTATTGGAAATGGGATGATTCTGCCGTTTGGGTATATGAGGACGTGTCGGTCACCACCGAGGGTTTCATCCCCGCGGGGGGGAAGGTGCCGGACGGCCGCTCAAGTGCCCCGAGGGAATGATGTAAGACGTGTGGGTGTGCGCCTTCTCAAAAATGCAAATAAATAAGTAAACACTGTTGCTCCGGACCGCCGACCTGGCTCTCACTTGTTGGCTAGTTGGCCGGTCCCATTGTTGAAATGAGAGAATGAGCCGCCGCTTGTGTGTGTGTGTGTGTGTGTGTGTGTGTGTGTGTGTGTGCGTGTGAACTTGCCTGTGCGTTCCTGTGTGTAATTGAAATACCGTTGACCAATCCCATTGTTGAAGTCCACTAAAATGAACAGTGCTGGCTGCTGGCATTTGGCTGGGCCCAGGAGACCCATCTCTGCTGTGTGTTTGTGTGTGTGTGTGTGTGTGCGTGTGTGCGTGCGTGCGTGCGTGCGTGCGTGCGTGCGTGCGTGCGTGCGTGCGTGCGTGCGCGCGCGTGCGTGCTTGTGTTTAATCTCAGTTTGGCCCATTATTAAGTTGTCTAGCCAAGCAGAGGAGAAGGACATTGTGTGCTCTGTCTCCATATGGAAAACACTTTGTGGTTTTTTTTCTCCCACCTTGCACCTATTCTTCAGAGTATAATGAAGACACATGTGGGACACCACCGGCTACATTAGAGGGAAACCATACCGCTGCACGTGTATCCCAAACACATGTTACTGTCACTATACCGCTGTCTCCAAGATTGCATTTTCTGGGGGTGACATTTTTATCCGGTTTGTAGCCTCATAATGGCTTCCTTTATGTAATTTTATTGCAATTTCCCCCTTTTTTTTTGTTATCATCCTGCCTTTTATAGGGATGGTCATGGAGTATTAAGTCTATGAATCATTACCGTATGTTTAAACTAGGTTTAAGATTAAATACAGGCATTTAAAGTCTTATTTGAAGGAATTAATAGTGTTGTAAAGCACACCACGTGATATCCTCAGGTGTGAGGCTACAATATACTGTAAACTGCTCACGCAAGTGTGCGCACGCACGCACATGGCAGGGCAGTCTGGATATCACTGCACTGTAACATGTTGTAACACTAAATGACCATAGACTGTATATGGACGTAGACACCGTGATCGTCACGTCACCCATTAGTTTGCGGACTCCTGTTTTGAAGCCTGGAGTTTGACATTTTAACTGTCGCCATCTTGGTTATCTGGAGCCAGAAGCAGCTAGTGCGAGACCAGCCCCGACTGCTATTGGTCTGCAATCGTAGAGCTGTCACTGGACAGGCAACATTTCAATCACGCCCCAAACTACTCAAACCATATAGTCTGCTTCGTCTATCTTATTGTAAATGGGACCATAATTCAAAGGTTGAACGTCATGCTGTGTCGAAGAAGACTTGAAACTATTGAGACCATCAACTCATTCTGAAAGTGTTTACTAATGTCATAAATCAAGTGAGAAGTGGGGTCATTTTCCCAACAAATTCTATACAATCAGACTTATTTTTGCAGCCATAGACTGGGTGAGTTATATAAAAGTTAACCCCCATGCATGAATGGTGAAATTAGCTATAGAGCTTCTTTTTTTTTTTACTAGACTGTAAACGTATTTATTTTTGCTGTAAAGTTGGGCATTTTAACATGAGGGTCTATGGGGATTTACTCGCTTTTGTAGCCGGTCTCTAGTGGCCATTTGGGGAACTGCAGTTTTTTGTACTAACGCGTTGGCTTCATTTTTCAGAACCGGAGCTTGGGGCTTGCTTAGTACACGTCTCTGTTTCTCTTTCTCTCACTCACTTTTTACTCTCTCTCTCTCTCTCTCTCTCTCTCTCACTCACACACACTCACACGTATGCACGCACGCACACACACACACACACACACACACACACACTCGCTCGCACGCACACACACACACGCACACACACACACACACACACACACACACACACACACACACACACACACACTGATAAGTGGTAATGGAGGTTGGCTGAGAGTTGGGAGCCGTTGCATAATGGTTATCATCCGATCCCGGCCGGGGACGTTGTCGGGGCTGCAGGCAGGCTGGCTTGACCTCTGACCTTCAGATGTGTGTACAGTATCTGTGTCACATCCACACACAGTGAAGAGCACACACAGCTGTCGCATGGACACTGTGCAACTTTTTAGGAGCTGAGGAAAAATATATTTTTTTATGACTTCCTTTTCTATATTCTTAAATATTCTGTATGTATTATCTACAAAGATGTCGAACATTTTTGAAAACAATGTGTTTGGACATTGATATTTCACTAGTCCTTGGATCTTTTTATTTCACAACAAGAAGCAACAAAATCATCAAAGACCAACATTGGAAGGACTTCAAGCATTTGAAAAAAAGTGTTGAAGAAATTGAGAGCATCATGGTCGTCCATCGCATTTGGAATGGATGACAGTGACGAGTCAATGACAGACATTTGCACTGGCCGGACATAATCGGCACATGTCAAGTCAAGTCAAGTCAAGTTTATTTATATAGCCCTAATTCACAAGCATGTCTCAGAGGGCTTCACAAAAAATATGTCTAGCTAGTTCTAGCTGACACAACAGTAGCAAATTACAGAATAAAGATAACATTTTGAACAATTGATAGAGAAATATAGAAAATATAGAAATGAAGGATAGAGCAGGAGAAGGGAGGAGAGCAGGGGGAATGTGAGAGAGTGATGGGGCTTTCAAACCTGTGAGTCAAACAGTCTCCAGTCACTTCTCCTGAAAAGGCACCGCTGGGATTTGAACCCAGGATCTCCTGTTTACTAAACAGGCGCTTTAACCAACTAAGCCACGGCGCCGCTGTGAGTGAGGTGAGTGCAGTGTTGCCTATGGAGGTGCATATACAGTACTCTACACATGGCGTCCAAACTGCAGTATAGAGGAAAAGAGGATACCGTACCCAGACCTGAGTTTTATGTGTGTGTAGTCATGTTTATAGTCATGATGTCGGGGGACTCAATATAGATAAATTGATTTATTGTATTATGCAAACCCAATGAGTCCTCTATAAGTTTTCTAGCTCTTTTTGCAACTGCTGCGCCTGTTGCTTAATGCACTTTTTATACTCTTTTTTTAAAGTTTTGTTGTGATGCTTTTAAATGTCCATTTTATTCTCTTCTTTTATTCTTTTATTTTCCTGTCATCCATTTTATGTGAAGCACTTTGAATTGCCTCTGTGTATGAAATGTGCTATACAAATAAACTTGACTTGACTTGACTTGACTAGAGGATAGCTGCATTCTAACCCTATTATCCACTCTTAGTGGTAAATATTATGGCAATTAAAAAAGCGAACTGGAACTTAGATCTTCAACATTCTTATTCCTCAATCTTCAGACTGCTGCCAGTCTACAATAGTTCCAACTGTAGTTCCAATATTAAAAACAGGGACCAAATCTTACAGAATAGCCTATACCTGAATCATACACTTTGATCTGTAAGTAAAATATTTGACATACTATGTAGACTTAAAAAAAAAAGAGCCACTGACTCGAACACAAAGGGAGCGTGGATGCTAGAAGAGAGTGTAGCTGATCCAGATGTGCTGAATGAAATCCTCGTGTTGCGTCCCACAAGGCCTCTCAGAGCCTGCTGGATCATAAATCAACATGGTGTCTACATCCACAACAGACGTCCCCTTACACCAACAGGCCTCGCTGCTGCTGCTGCTGCTGCTGCTGGCTGCTACCTCTGCTTGTATACAATGACTCGGCAAACGCGCCCGGAGACGAGGACACATCCAAACACATTGACGACGCTCTGAAATGAGGGAGGGAGGGAGGGAGGGAGAGAGAGGGGGCATGAATGGGAGAGCGAGTGAACGAGAGTGGGGAGAGTAATTTCCGTGAGGATTCACCATATGGTACAAATCTTACACTGGCGCCCTGCACGTTTTCCGACTTCATGCTTCTTATGCAACTTTACGGGAAAAGCAGCGTTTTTATTTTTATTTTTTTTATTCACTGTCTTCGGGGACAACATGTGAATATCACAAAACAACTTGCTCCAAGAAAAGCCACTTTGCGAAGTGAATTGAGAGTACAGTCGTACGTCACCGAATGATTGGATCGCTTGATGCCGGTTCCAAAACCGACCCGTCACCCCTGTTCCCAAGACACTTGTAAAGCTCTAGATGGCGCTGACAGACACAAGGTGAAGGCTATTAAAAAAACACAGCTATGTAATGACACAGATAATGCAGTAACAAATCTACAGTAATAACAGATAATGTCATAACAGATATGTCATAACAAATATGTAATAACAGATATTGTCGCTGTCGGGCGGAAACCTTGTATCTCCGAAAAGGCTATTTTTCACAAGGAAGAAACATTAGTAATAGTAATAGTTAATAGTAATAACAACATCAATAACCAGTAATGTAACATATTTCACTTGGTCCAAAGTACCTGAAAGTTTCACGGGTTATTTTTCGCTACCCACTAAATCCATTTATGGAAGCAAATAAAAAAAAAAAAAGAAAATGACCAAATTTGGAGATACAAGGTTTAATGTCATATCTTTGATCAATATTACAGAAGAAAGCTTTAAAATCTGTGCAGTTGGTGCCATGCAACAGGGCTGGCAAGTTGAACCGGAATAGATGTTGTTCTATCTGTCTGATAGACTGATAACCAGGCGACAAATTACTTTTATTCATTGCCTGCATATCAGATGAAGATAATACAGAGATGCATTTTATGAGGCTAGCTAACATCAAGGTGTCAGATGTAGATAAGATAGACATTCCATACACATTGGATAGACGTTCCATACACATTGGCAGGTGTATGTTACCTAAGGCTATTCTCTGTAATATAGGGAACATATGGAATCCGGTTATTGTCGATATGTTGCTGTCAAATATATCAGTAGTCTAGTGAAGCTGCATTCCAGCTCTGGCAAACAAATGTAAGTCTAACATTTTAAACAGATACAAGCAAGGATATTAAATAATAATAATAATACATATGACTTCTATAGCGCTTTTCTGATTACTCAAAGACACTTTACATAGGCCTAACAGTATAACATAAAACGTACACAAATACAGAACAAAAACAAATATGGGGGGTTACAATATTCCCAATTAAACATTTGTTTTGTGAGGAACTGTGACACATGTTACACCATCCCATAGCTGTATGACTAGCACTCTGTATTTCTCCCCCACCCTCTAGTCATGGTACAGTATAATGCACCTCCATAGCATAGCTGCCATCTGCTATGCCATAACAGATTGCAGGGTCAGCTATGAGCAGCGGCGCCGTGGCTTAGTTGGTTAAAGCGCCTGTTTAGTAAACAGGAGATCCTGGGTTCGAATCCCAGCGGTGCCTTTTCAGGAAAGCTGGGTGGAGAGATGAATTTTGAGACACTGGTGTGAATCCTCGAAGTGGGTGTTAATATAGCTGCCCTTTCCCCTCTGATCCCTTGGTTCAAAGGAGAGGGAGAGAGTCTCCGCCTCCCAGAGACATTTGCAGTCAAGCACTCACCTAGCAGATTACACTCTCAACTCCTTAAAGTGATCTCTGCTACCTTCGCTTTCGAACTTCAACTTTGAGCGTTCTTGCTTATTGTTGTTGTTTAGTTTAGTTCGTCATTTACTGCGTCAAGACCAAGATCATTACCAATTAAATTTTCTTTTGGCTAAACATTCGTGTTCTGAAGCTAACATCAAAATCAGCTATAGTAGAAGTCTGTAGAAGTCTTATTTTATTTAGTGGGCCTTTACATGAAGCACAAAAACATTCCATATATATATATATATATATATATATATATATATATATATATATATATATATATATATATATATATATATATATATATATATGGAATACTTTTTTTAAGTATGTTAATTTTAGCAGTTTGGAGTGCGTTCCTACATGTACCACTTTGCATTTGCTGGAAAACAATAAATCAGCTGCCTTTCGTGTCGTCTTTCAAGTTCACGACAAATCAACGCTCATTCCGTTCTGGTCCTGTCTAATTCTTGGCCCGGAGCCCGGGCGTACTTGACTCGCGAGCCGTAGCGACTTTTATCATTTCCCCTGTGATCCAAAGTGAAGGGAGACGTCAAGACGGAATTCTGAAGAAGGAGACTAAAGGAGAGGCGACTGAGGAAAACTGGGAAGGACTCTCCTTTTTTTTTCCACCCACGATGCCAAATAAAACAGCGAACACGTTTTCTTTTGGAATTTTATTTGTAAATGTGTTTTATGTGGGACAAAGAAAAACAAAAATATAACATTTTTGGCAACTCTTTCTTTTGTAATGTGTTTATATAGCACAAGCAGACTTATTATGTTTCATAATCCATCGTGCTGTACTGCAAATTGCACCTGTCAAATTAATTTGACTGTGACATCTATATCGCTGTGTGCATGGCTTTACTGTATGTCTTATGAGTGTACAGTAGATTGATGAATGTGTTGTGAAACATGTCACCCACCTTTGACAATGTGCTGTTTAAACCCACTGCAAAAGACCAAGTTGCCACTTTTTTTTTTTTACAATATATATTGAATTATCATGTTATGTACATTTCTTTACATAAAGTAGAAATTTTTCACAATCACAGAAATCACTAGAAGAATATTTCTGTTCTCCTTTCAGATGCATATACAGTATTTACATACATTCATGGGTTTACATATAACACCCATTTCATAAAAGCTTTTTTCTTCTGATTGTATGGAAGGAATGGCTGACAAAGCATATATAAAGATAATACACCCCCTCTCCGTACACACTCAATGCAATGCACTGGTAGGTCCGGCAAATCCAAGATGTCCAAAAAACAACTTTCCCACCCCCCGAGTCAACCTTCCACATTCCTTTGCACCTTCAACATTCACTTTCTGCAGCAGACATTTTGTGTCCCACCTATTACTCATTTGGTTTCATTCATTTGCGATGCAAAGTCTGCAAATATATAAATCTGTTGTTACAGAGGCAAAACTAAACACTCACTGTTCCCTTACAGTACAAGAAGACATTCAGACACACATTTCTGCCAAGAGATGCTTATGTTTTTATGTTAGGGAAATGTGTGCTTTTATGCTTTAAAGGAACACTGCCCATTTTCAACCAGCTTTGTATCATCGTTACAACATCAGTAATATATCAATCAGAAAACTGTAAAGTGTTTTAAAGTCATTCATTTAGTTTTGACAGTTATTGAGAGTGGATTTGAGTTAAAGTGTGGACCAATGATGTCATTTTGTGGATGAATGACATCACTCGTGCACAATTTCACTCAAATCAACTCTCAATAGCTGTCAAACTAAAATGAATGACTTCAAAACGCTTTACAGTTTTCTGATCGATATATTACTGATGTTGTAATGACACAAAGCTGGTTGAAAATGATGGGCAGTGTTCCTTTCAATTTTGCCAAAAAGCTATGAACAAGTGTCAAGTTAGCTCTGATACTTCCTCTATGAGACATCATGCTGTGTAACAACAAGTCACCTTTTTTGTACCGTCTAAATGAATTGGACAAATCAACATTTCCCAGATGATGTGATAGAGAATGACAGATGGAGTGAAGAGCACTTTGTTATTATATGCTGTAGCACCACACAGTTCCACGTCTGTCTCCCCAGCTTTTGTTCTCCTCTGAGAGAAAGGCGCAGGGCTGTTCCAGTTAAAGTCGTAAAGTGCTCTGCACCGTAGATACAGTAGCCTGATGTCCAATGCAATTGTCATATCTGTAGGCTGTTGAAATGACAATAAATCTACAGTAGGTCAGGCTGTCAAGAATAGGAATTGGCAAATGGCAACATTAAAGTGCTTGCACAGCAAACTGGCATTGCTATACCGACCAAACTTTATGCTTCTTAGCATTATACATTTATCATTTCTTGATATTTTGTTGAGAGCCTATACTTTATTTTCTGTGTTCTCTCAATGGCCTACTAGTTTTGAAATATTCATTGTTGATATTCATTGGTTGAAGCTGCAGTATTGCCCTGATTTGTTTGGATACAAAAATGGCCATGGCAAAATGACCAGTTGACACAAAAATGCAAAATTACTCAATACTGATTGGAAGGCCAGCTGGTTTGACATACAGTAAAAATTCGAACCATTTTTTGTGTGTGCGTGTTTCTCGATATGTACTGTATCTGTTCGGTACACCTCAGACTACAGTTATACTCTGTGGTTGTGATATGTACCGTATATTATGTTCGGTACACCTCAGACTACAGTTATACTGTGTGGTTGATATGTACCGTATATGTTCGGTACACCTCAAACTACAGTTATACTGTGTGGTTGATATGTACTGTATCTGTTCGGTACACCTCAGACTACAGTTATACTCTGTGGTTGTGATGTACTGTATATGTTCGGTACACCTCAGACTACAGTTATACTGTGTGGTTGTCGAAAGCTCAATGACACGTGATTCCCAAACATACTCTTATCAAGCCAAGTCCACAAACCTTGACTTTAGCTAAATACAGTAAGGGATCCTGGTGGCGAGCGCCGGTAATTCAACATGAACTTGAACTTGTAGAAATTCACACCGTTTTTTCTCGTTGACGTACGACAGTGTGCACTGTAATGAGAGTCCCTTGGGAAAAGACGAGTCTTTAGTGAGAGCTAACAGGGTCATTTCACTCTGATGTCTGTCAAGAACGACGTACGCCAGTGAGAATCAGCAAGGCACCAACGCTTCCTCATACAAGGCTCCACAAGCTAATGTTGCCAGGCAACAAATACAATTCAAGCCATCAAGCGACGGCTTTTTCGCTAATATTGCTTTGCAACAAAATTTAGCTCCGAGAAGTAAGAACGGAAAAAACAGACGACAACAACAACACTGTGGCTTAAAATAGTTGCAGACCCCCTCAGGGTTGCAACTCTTATAGATAAAAGGCTTTCTACTCGATGGGGTAGGTACGCCAACATACTGTACATAAAGTGTAAAAATACTTTTGAACAGCAAATCTTTCTTTAGAGCTTCAAATGATTGTAGTGAAAATATTTGAATCAGACGACGACAAAAAAAAAAAAAAAAAAGTTGTAATATACAAGAAGCTTATTACACCTGGGAGGGTGTTAAATGTCAAGTAACAGTTTTCTGCTTCGTCTTTTTGAGTCCTTTCCTCGCTGCCCCAATAAATTATCACAGTACCGTGAGCGTACGTCACACATACGCGTTTCAACATAAACACCGGCGCTGACATACGCCAGCAAAAAACACAAACAGGAGTCCGGCACAGGACTCCCTTATAAGGTGTTTGGACTTTTATCCTCGCCCAACCCCCTCTTCCTCCCCCCCCCCTCTCTCTCTCTCACTCACTCTCTCTCTGTCACACACACACACACACACACCCCACCCCCCTCCCCCGCCCGCCCGCCTGCCCTTGCTCAGTCTGTCAGGGTGGGGTCAGCGGGGTCAGTTTGCAGAGCGTCCTGTCCTGCTGCTTCGTGGAAAGCGGTGGACTTTGAGGTGTTTGGACAGGTGATCACTGCGGGCAAACTTCTTCTCGCAGACGATGCACTGGTACGGTTTCACCCCGGAGTGCGAGCGCCGGTGCCTGGACAGCTCGTCCGATCGCGAGAACCTGGGAGAGTGAAGAGCAGAAGACAAGCAGAATCAGAATCAGAATCACTTTTATTGCTACAGTATACAAGTTACATACGAGGAATTTGTCTTAGTGTCTGCATGCAGCGTAGCGGTCACATCAATATGCAGGGATAAGAAGTAGGAAGATGACTAAAAACAATCACAAAGTTGCAAGTGCAATCAAATCGAGTAAATATATACAATAGGTACATGAGTGGTAAAGTGTTCTGTGCATAATAAATATGAATTTGCGTTGAATTTACATGAGATTCACAGACTAAGTTAAATAAGCGTTAAATAGGCAGTGGATTTACATTAATTTACAGTCAGAGTTAAATAAGAGTTTACATTGAATGTACATGAAATTTACAGGCTAAGTTAAATAGGCATTAAATGTGCAGTGGAGTTAGATGAATTTACAGTCCCAGTTAACCAGGTATTAAATTAGATATGAGTTACAGTTTTATGGGGGGGGGGTTCAGCTGAGTTCAGGAGGAGGTAGGGGGGGTGGTGAGGTCCTTGGTGGAAGGGGTTTCCGGGCCTTGTTGGTGAGGCTGATGGCGGTTGGGAACACGGGGAAGTACATTTTTTCAGATCTCTACGATTTTTGTATTTCTTTGTATTTTTTATTATTTTTTCAGGCCCAATTCCCTCAAATTCAAGGACCCGATCATGCCATAGTTTGAGACAGGGATCAAGGTTAATTACTGTTACCACACTGAGAATTGCTATAATGAGAACTAGCATGCTTCGCTCACAGGCAACGGTTAAAAAGAGAGAGACTTGAATGTGTGAATTTCTATTCTTGCACAAAATGAATAAATTCAAGCACTTTCAATGACCCACGTCTATTTATGTCTATTTACCTTGATCTTTTTTTGGGGGGGGGGTCAAATTCACAACCTTTCGAGGATTTCAGGGACCCGTGGGAACCCCTGAATAACGGATGTAAAGCCACATTTCACAAAGTGAAAAGAAAACATTCAATTCTTTCTGAGTTCAAGATGACACCTCACAACACGCTACGCAGCCCCCCCCCTCTCTTTCCCACTAAGTATGAAGTCGGCGCAGTAACGAGTGAATTCAGAAACGCTTTAACACTAAAAGAAAGGATGTAGTAGTCACGCGTCAAGCTGCCAGACCGCAACATAAAAGCCATGTCGAGCCCCTTTTTACACGGCGAGCGGGGTAATCCGAGAGGTGTGAAGCTATACGCGTGTATCGCTCCACTCCGTACTCTGTGAAGTTAAGAAGCCGCCCTTCCACATTTAGCACAACACATGAGTACTATAAATCCCAGCAGTCTATTCTCGGGGTCTGGTCCTGGCCCTCTTAAGGTCTTTGGCTAAGCTTATGCTGGTCAGATGGCAGGGCAGTGAAAGGGTTAAGGGGATCATAAAGTAGTCTCTCTATGCGGTCAATCTGTTAAGATCGGTTTAATCGCTAACACGGATTCATTTCCAGTAGCTAGCAGCAGCATTTAGGCTGGAGCCATGGAGGCGATAATTCACTCGGACGTAAAAGATGTCACTCACTGTTATTTCAACCCCGTTTCCACTCCAGACATGGGATTTCACAAATGGCCTGTTCATTTTTATAGCCTAGCAATAAAAGTTGCAATCAAAAGATCACCGATAGGGCCGATGATGAGGCTCGGCCAAAATGGAATTTGAACTGAAAGGACTGACAAAACGCTTGCACCCCCCGAGGACTGATTTAGCTGATTTGGTATTGAGGCATTATCAGGCTTCGATCTGCGCATCAAAGTCTGTAGTTTTCGTCCGAAATTGTCACACGTTTTACATAAATACGACCTCATGTTGTGTCACTCACGTTTACACACTGACTCCGACGACTTCGTCCATCATTAAAGTTTTCGGAACAGGTTTGATTTTCTGCTTCCCCCCTCCCCCCACAATCAGTCAATAGCCTTTTGCGAGCTGTTTGACCCGTCTGTGTTTTCGGAGGACAGTTAAAAAATATTAAAAAATAAACGAAAAAACCCAGACTGTCTCTGCAAAGACCTTGATTCAGCTGCATGTCTGCAATGGAGGGTGGATTGGCTTCTAGCCAGAGAAGCCATCTAATAGCCAGGGTTGCTGGTTCATTTGCCAAGATCTGTTCAAACCATCTGGACTATATAAACTCTACATATTCAGTGTTGGGGGGTAACTCATTACAAAAGTAACATATTACATGTAATATATTACTTTTAGCAGTAACTCAGTAATATAACTTATTACTTATAGGATTTCAGTAATATTATACCAGTTACTTTGTCAAGTAACTCAAGTTACAAATTTAGTTATTTTTTTTTAATCAAAGCACATAAAGATACAATCATTTCCTAATCAAACTGTGTGTTTTTATGCAAATAACCACGACAGATGACAATAACAAAACAAAAAAAGAATAACATTTAGAAATTTGGATTGTTTACACCGACTTCAAGGCGGTTGATATTATTTTTCGGGATGGTTCCGGGGCAGCGATGTCATTCTGCTGCTGCTGTTGTTTTGGTGAAAGTAATGCAATAAGTAGTGTAATAAGTAACGAGTTACTCTAGACGGTAATATTGTAAAGTAACGTATTACTTTCAAATGAAAATAACTAGTAATATGTAATATATTACATTTTGAAAGTAACTTGCCCAACACATATATTTACACTTTTTTGGTGACTGTGTTACCGGAGTAGTAGAATAGGCAACTTCAGAATAAGTCGACATTGTAACAAGACATCGTCAGGTTCATTGCAGGCAGTGTCTATAAATAGCCTACATAATTGCTATCTGGACAACAGTACAGTGCACTGCTTAAGAGTTTGCAGAAGTTAAGCGTCCTTAAATTGTGTCTGGATACCATACTGCAGTCGTTTCTAAAAGGTCTTTGTGCAGTTCAACTTCAAATCCGTCCCGATGGAACCTAACCTTGTCAGGAGGTGTTGGTATGCTACCAAACATCAATGCTGAGTGGAAGAAATGCCTGATGTGAAGCGTGTCCCTGGTGTGTGACCCTTTGCGAGCTCTCAACCACGCCGCATTCTCTCCCCACTGTTTCCATCGCTATTACGGCATATAGAGAGGCAAAGTGACCGCCTACTTCCTGCTTCAGCACTGTACCAGAGAGTTTCAGCCGCCATGTATTTTCCCATAGACATTTCGTAAAATGCTTATAAAAGGAGTTTTGCTTGTTCAAACCAAACGGTTCAGATATATTTAGAAACAGGAGAGACCGCATAACATTTCACTTGGACCAAAACTTAAAAAACAACAATGAAAAAATATTTTCTTTAAATCCGCAGTTTTTTTACGATTTTCGTCTGAGTGAAATGTTATGCGGTCTCTGTTGTTTCTAAATATATCTGAACCGTTTGGTTTGACGAGGTAAAACTATTCTTATAAGCATTTTACGAAATGTCTATGGGAAAATAAATGGCGGATGAAAATCTCTGGTACAGTGCTGAGGCAGGAAGTAGGCGGTCACTTTGCCTCTCTATTGCCACAAATATCTTTGGTGTTCAATTTGCCGCGTTGCTAATGTCGCGTGGGTGCAGAGTGAAGGTGTGTTCCCATGAATGTCGCGTGGGTGCAGACAGTGAAGGGGGACTTCTACACTGGCAACCAATACACATGTCAAGCTGAGTGATTCTGTGGAAGAAGACACTTTCATTTAGATTATTTTACGACTGAGAGATTCTTGGAAAGGGATCCTGTGGGCCCGGGGACAACTGAACAGGAAGAAATGCTGACGCACGGATCTGACTGCCAAGGTGTTGGCTGGCGATCAAAGGCTCCACTAAGAGCAGCAATGTTCTGACTTTGTATTGACTTGTCTGGCAGGGGAGAACGGGTTACGAACACTCAAAAGGGATGTCTTAATCCGTATAGCACCAAGAGCCATGTCATGATTACTGATAGGATCAGTAGTGTTTGGAAATACAGTCTGCAATGTACTGTACACCGTGTGACTGCACTTTAGTCAAGTCAGCCAAGTTTATTTATATAGCACGTTCCACGCGACAGGCGTAGACTGGGATGGGCTTCAAAATAAAAAGCAAACAAGTTGGCAAAGATCATACGTTACAAATTCATATAGATAGGAACCGATACGATATAAAAAATAAATAAAATAAGATAAAAATAAGAAAAAACATACAAGATAATAAGGTATTAGTACAAAGGAATGAGATAAGAATGTTGCTGTTGTTGTTGTTGTTGTTGTTGTTATTATTATTATTATTATTAGGGTTTCAAACCCTATTGTAATTGCTATGTTTATTCTTTATTATTATTCTTATTATTCCATAAAACCGTATGCATGTCAGAAACCATAAGGCCCACAGCAGCCAAACTTTGCACATAGGTTGGTGGCATGTTACTAGATGCCATAGAAATATTAATTTCATTCTCATACTTTTTAAGTGGTGAAGCCGCTTCTATGCGTGATTTTGCTCATATGCAGTGTAGTCATCTATAGGTCAGCAGTTGGCAGTTGGCTTGAACCCCTGGTATTGCCGCTTGCGGCTATATTTATTATATTATTATTATTATTATTATTATTATTAATAGTCATTAATAGTAATAACACAGATTCAAAAATAAAAGTTGACCCTGTTAACCACACACTTTAAAACCTAACTACCTTGTGAAAAGAGATGTGTTTTTAGTCTGCTTTTAAAAGAACACACTGCTGTATAGCAGACCTTAGTTTAGAGGATCCCAGAGACATGTAGGTTGTGATGAGGAGACTTTTATTTGATGATCACCAAGGCGATAATCGGCCGTCGGGCGATGTGGCGGGGCCATCAGTGAGCGTCTGGTCAACCTAGTCTTTGCGGTGTATCGCGCATCGTTGACACTATATAGTCCTTGTCGGCGGCTCTTTTTGGCCGATTCGACACGTCGAAGATAAATCACTCTGATTGGCTGGTGGCCAGCAAAGCGAATCAGTGCAGGAGAAGAGAGGGCACGCACAGAACATTCTTCTCATTTCTCAGATTCATCTCATCTGATCATTCCAATCCACGGGTATTTTCACAACCACGTGGCCTTCGGGAAAGCCCCTTGAGCCTGTCGCTGTACATCACCCGTTTAGCTGAGTTGTCCGCCCAACGCCTCCTCCCTTCTTTCTTTCTTTCTTTCTTTCTTTCTTTCTTTCTTTCTTTCTTTCTTTCTTTCTTTCTTTCTTTCTTTCTTTCTTTCTTTCTTTCTTTCTTCCACAAGCAAAAGACCAGGCAAGGGCTGACAACGCCGGTCATGGCCGTAGCCAGGGTTTGAGAAATACCGAGGTCATTTTAGCACAGTGCGGTGGGTCCAGGGGGGGCTCGGTTAGAAAATGGTGTCCATTTGAAAGTAAAATGCTTCAATCTGGTGCACTTTGAGAGCAAAAATAAGAGGCTAGATCTACAAAGAACTACAGACATCATATTAGATGAATATCCTCTTTACTGTGCTGTTGCTTTACAATGATACAAAAAATAAATGTCTCCCCACATAATAATAATACTGTATATATTCTGCATACAGGTCACATTATGGCAGAATACTGCTCAATTAAATACAATGACCCATCTACACAAACATCACTTATAGGGGAGTTACTTACCCATACACTTCAATAGAACTGTCCCCAACCACAAGCCCCAATGCAAAATGTGAACGTTGTGGTGAGTTATGTCTCTTCCTTCTATATATAGCACACAGAGAGGAAGCAAATTGTTGGCCGGGACTATTAAAAATAATAATAATAAATAAATAAATAAATACCGAGGTCATGACCTCGGTGTTTCAATGGTAGTTACGGGCATGATGCCAATGCCATTTGCCACTTTTTCTCGATTAGAAGTACCTATTACAAAACCATGAAAGTGGTGTGTGAAAACGCGCTGCTTCGTTTCATGTATCTAGTTTGTATATTTGCAACCCTATTCACCTTATGTAGCCACGCCCATTTGACCCGGTTGTGTGGTCGTGTGACGACTTCCGGCAAAAAAAAGAAAAAGAAAATGGCTGGCTGCTCCAATATCATCTAACTCTGAATTAACTAATAATTTAGCCAATTGTATGTAACATACCAAATAAAAAGCAAACGGCAATGTCTAAGAATGCAACGCCATGTAACTGGCTCGTTCATTCTCGCATTCCTGGGAATTACGTTAACGTCTGCAGATCTTAATAGACGTAAGTGGCTCGAGCTGTGCTCGGAGGAGAGAAAACCATCTGAAGCTTTCTTTGTTGGAGTCCAGGTATGTTTTACAAGAAAGTGCTCGTCATTGTCGACGATAACGTTATCTGACCTGGCTAACAGTGGATACTCCGCTTGCTTGCCTTGCTGTGTACCGAGCTCAAAGTTAGTAGGCTACGTCCTTTGTTTTACCCCCTGCACTGTCCGCTACAAAAACAACTTTCTTCCTTCGACGTTCTTTTGTATTTGGCGCCGTGACCGCCTGAAGTGTTAACACGACCCGGAAGAATTTGGCCCACTCCCGCGTCTGAACATAAGGTGAATAGGTCTCACACAGGTGCAGAACGTACAGACTTAATTGGCAATCGGCTGTAGTCTTTACGGTGTGTTCAAGTGCGCAACACCTTTTGGCCCCGCGACACAGGCGACGTGAGGCGACGCAACAACAGTCGGCCTTCGTGGCCGCCAGTCCTTTGAAGTACCCGCGGTGTGGCCCAGCCTTAAAGGAACACTCCGCCCATTTTCAACCAGCTTTGTATCATTAGAACATCAGTAGTATATCAGAAAACTGTAAACGGTTTTGAAGTCTGTCATTTAATTTGACAGTTATTGAGTGTTAAAGTGTGGACCAGTGACATCACTGGTCCACACTAACTCAAATTAATAACTCATTAACTCAAATCAACTCTCAATACCTGTCAAACTATTCATCATTCATCTATTTTGACAGTTATTGAGAGTTCATCATACATCTATTTTGACAGTTATTGAGAGTTGATTTGAGTTAATGAGTTATTAATTTGAGTTAGTGTGGACCAGTGATCCACACTTTAACACTCAATAACTGTCAAATTAAATGACAGACTTCAAAACCGTTTACAGTTTTCTGATATACTACTGATGTTCTAATGATACAAAGCTGGTTGAAAATGGGCAGAGTGTTCCTTTAAGGGATTAGCCTGGTGTGTGTTCAGTGAGCAAGTCAACAACGTAGAAAGGAGATAAGCCATTCATAGATTAAAACAACAAATCTGCTGCACTGCACTGTGCGCACACACACACACAGAGACACACACACACACACACACACACACAGAGACAAAAACACAGGCAGAAACACTCGCACAAAATGCACATTCAATTGTAAATGGCCTGCATTTACAGTATATAGTGCTTTACAATCAGTAGGTACATTCACCCACCAACGGGAGCAATTTTGGGTTCAGTGTCTTGCCCAAGGACACTTCGACATGCAGACTGGAGGAGCCGGGAATCGAACCACCGACCTCTGGTACCCAAAGCGATTAGTGGATGACCCACTCTACCTCCTGAGCTACAGCCGCCCCCTACTACTACTACTTGCATACTACCCGCATACTACCCGCATACTACTTGAACAAGACTTGCTCTGTGTGTGTGTCTCTCTCTGTGTGTCTCTCTCTGTGCGTCTCTCTCTGTGTGTGTCTCTGTGTGTGTCTCTCTCTGTGTGTGTCTCTCTCTGTGTGTGTCTCTCTCTGTGTGTGTGTCTCTCTCTGTGTGTCTCTATCTGTGTGTGTGTCTCTCTCTGTGTGTCTCTCTCTGTGTGTGTGTCTCTCTCTGTGTGTCTGTACCATATCAGCTTCAAGCCGGGACACGATACAAACCATGTACAGCTATTCTACTGACTCACACTGGGCCTCGGCCCAACTATAACATAGCGCACCGAGGGGGCTCTTTCAACAGAACATGCGTTTAGGATTTATGCAAATAGACAGCCATGATTGTTCTTTAAATCCACCGTGTTTGGGAAGATTGATCACGCGCCAGTTCGTTCCCTCACAGGTTCTTGCCATCTGTCTCGCTCAATCTGGTGATCCCTCTCTCTCTCTCTTTATCTCCTCCTCCACTTCTTCATTTCCCTCTCTCTCTCTCTCTCTCTCTCTCTCTCTCTCTCTGCACGTCCTAATCTAACGCGCTCCAGGTTTCCAAACTCTTTCCTTCCCAGGGTTGAGGGGAGAGGCCAATGAGCCCACAATGCCAGGAAATTGGATGTAGTTCACGGGAGTGTTTATTTTTTTCTCCACCTGCACCTTAACTCGTCAGGGCGGGTTTGGCGTGGGCGCAGCACGACACACATACTATACATAGTGTGGGCACTGTGGGAAGCGCTTAACGTTACACAGGTTCTGTTCTAGCTTGTCCTCGACTCAGCGGAGCGTGGAGAAAACACCTCGTCTGTGAAGGTGGGAGCGAGCACGTGGGTTACTGCGAAATCTTAACCCAGTCGCCACGGTAGAATGTGGACAGTTTCCGTTTCGGCAAGCCACATGTACCCTACCTCAACGCGTGTGAACCAAAAATACGTTGCATAATGAACATTTGAAATTAAACCACTTTTCCAACATAAATTTGTAAAAGATGTCGGTTGAAATCATCGCCGAGTTCCCAGTTCATTTAAGGCATACATGGGCCCGCGATGGAATTGCAAAAAAAAAAAAAAATTTTTTTACAGTGCACCTGAACGCAACATGCAAGATACCCGCTGAATAAGTGTCCAAATGTTCATGTCATTCTGGCCAATACTCTTCTGTTATAGCATTTCAGTCTGGAATATGGAATATCTTTCAATAATATTTATGACTAAAAGGCTAAAAGTAATCTCATGTGTAAGAAATGACTGTTCTACATTGAAGTAGAAATTTAAATAATTAACTTGTTGGTTTTGGATTTATTTAGTTTCAAGAGTGCATTTTTGTTCTTTGTGGCTTTGAGAATCCCAGGCCACTTACTGATACTTAAATGCTTAAATTAACCCACTCATATTCTGGTTTATTTCAAGAAAAAAAAATTAGCTAGTGGAAATTCGAATTGGCTGGTAACTTTAAAATCTAGCAGCCATATTGGCAGGTGGTGAAAAAAGTTAATTTCAAGCCCTGCAGGGAGAGCAGGTGGTGACATAGGAGTGAGTGAGAAAAGGATCAAATATTGGTGGTTAAGACTGAATAATGACATCACAACTGTTAATTTAAAATGAGTTATTCCTCTAAACCTGGCTTCAAATGCCCAAAATTTTTCACGCTGGCGCCGTTCAGCCCTCAGCAAAAACTGGTAGCGAGGATATTTTTTTGTGGCCCTTTCTATCATCAAAGTTGCCCATCCATGGGTTATGGCATGACAATATTTGTTCGCCCCCCGGCAACAATCTGGGTTTCTCATGTGGCCCCCCATGAAAAATAGTTGCCCACCCCTGATTTAAGGTGACCAGATTTCTGAAATGAAAATCGGGGACATTTCCACTTCGGCAGTCAATATATCATTACAATATCCAATGTTATAATCTATGAAATACAAAAAACGGACAATCCAAAATGTTGGTTGTGGCCAATGGATGCCTTAGTTTCATATGATATCAGTATCTTCACTTTAGCTTTAACAATGAGCCCGCTAGAGCCTGTGAAAGACAGTCATCTCAGCCGCGGACGAGGAGTAGAAAATCGGGGACATTTTCGGGGACAGCTCCAGCCGGAGACAGGTCACCAAAAACGGGGACTGTCCCTGAAAGTCGGGGACGTCTGGTCACCTTAAGTTAATTTGAACACAGGACGCAAATAAATCAACTTGGTTATGGTTCGGCAACTAAAACGATTGGTAAAGGTTAGGCTTATTATTTAGGTTAGGGTTAAATAACGGAAACGGTAAATGTGACTCATGGCTGAAATGTAGACGTTTGAAAGCGGTAGGGGTCGAACACGGCTCTCTGGTGTGAAAGGCAAGTGTTTTACTGGATTCCCTAACTCCATCCATACTACTCCCTTACTGGCTACCATGCTATTTCAATAGCAGACTCTGATGTGTGTAACAGTTATATTTATTCTTGTGACCAGGCTGACTTTTCTCTGCTCGTTCTGTCTCTTCTCCTTCATCTCCCACAACGTCTCTGTCGCCGCGCGGCCTTCTCTATCAGTGGCTCGCATTCGACTCACTCGCTTCAAAGGGAAATCCCCTCCCATGCATGACTACGGTAATCAATAACAGAAGCGGGTAATCAATAACAGCAAACGTACATACAGACAAGCATAAAAACTCTTGTGACGGACGGCGCGGTGGGAGTCCTGCCAGTGCAGATGGTTTACGGTAATGCGGTGGCCGAGCGGTTAGGGAAGAGGCCGTCCTTCAACCCGGAGGAGCGCGGGTTCAAGCCGACTGAGCCGGCTGAGCGTGACCTTTGACCTCTCTGTGGAGGCGGGAGCGACAGAGAAGTACCAGTATTATAAATTTAGGAGAAAATGGTGTCTGGTGTCTGTAATCTGGCAGGATTTCTAGCCCATAAACTAACTACTAACTTGGCCAATTGTATGTAACATACCAACTAAAACGGTAATGTCTAAGAATGCAAAGAAATTAACTGGCTCGTTAAACTCGCATTCCAGGAATATTGTATTTACCGCAATGCTTCTCAAGTTAGCGTAACTGGCGCGTGCCTCAGAGAGCCTGGTTGTCAGGGGTCGCCCCTCGGAGATTCCAGGCGGGCGGGCACCACTCATGCATCGGATTGTCCGCTCCGCTCCACACAGAAGCAGCTGGCTGCCTGGTACTCGGCAGATCCCACTCGCGTAGCACCGCAACGCGCTGAATCCCACTCGATTTGGGGGCGGAACACACCAGGATTGGCCAATGCCAAAGCCAGTCCCCAGAATTGTCAAATCAAATCATCGACATGCTATTATGGTCCGCCTCTCAACCCTGTCATCTCAGACAATATTTGTTTTCAGACTCTCAAACACCTCGCGCTGCTTGCATTCTGTTGGGTTAATTTCGTCTTTAACCAAGTTATTTTACTTGCCTAATCATAACTGCAACAACCAACCTTTTGGGATGTATCAACGTTTTCAGAAAAACATTCATTCAAATGTGGCTCAGCCAGGAATCAAACCCTATTCTCCACCATTGCAGGCAAACCTAACCACCTAACCCCCTCCACCACAAGCTCCAACCACAATTTCAGTTTTTCTTACCATGGTGAAACCCTAACCCTAAACCCTTAACTAAGTTGGATAACAACATAAGAACCAACATCCTTAAAAGAAAAAGAAAAATGCATTGAAACATGTTTGAAGAGTTTTGTGGCGTTTCTCTGTTCCCCCATCATCCTGATGTGAGCTGGGCCTTCTTAATCGGACCGCAACCCAGGCATTCTGGGTATGCAGGCCACGATCATAGGGCTAGTCTCTCCCATGATCATTTTGAGACAGTACGGTAATGTCTCTTTATCTGGCTGCTTAGGCCTAATGCCTAGCACTCCTATTCGTGATATTGTATTGTATTGACTGAACTTGTAATGTTGTGATTTTGTCTTTTCGATTATTTTCCATTTATCTCTGAATATTGATACAACGCTGCATACTTACACAAAGACAAATTCCACATTATGTAATCTTGCATAATTGTGGCAATAAAAGTGATTCTGATTCTGATTCTCTCTTTCTGCGATCTCCATTCAAGTACAACTGCTGCCAAAACAGACGCTAGCTTGTCACCACCCGACAACGCATCAGCTGGCAAGGTCGGCCAGCCCCCGTCCCGCTGACAGACGTCAGGTACGCACGCATAACGTGTGTTTACAGCAAAGCCAGTCCAACACAAGCCGCATATCAGAGCTGGAAGAAAACAGATGCAGCATCAGGCCTTAACCCATTGATACCTGATGCAGCATTTGCGTGTATATCCCTCATTTGTGTGTGTATCCCTTTAAGACCGCGAACCACGTCACGCGGTTCGCGGTCTCAAAGGGATACACACACAAATGCTGCATCAGGTATCGATGGGTTAAAGGGAGAACAAGACAAAATGCTGCGTCGGGTCTTAATTCTTCCCAATCCAATATGTGTTGAACTCTAGCGAAGAGGAACAGAGGCCAGAATAGTTGGACACAACAGACAGAGAGGGAATAAAAGTCCAAAAAGCTTGGGACGGCCGGGGGAAGTCTAGCAAAGACATTTAAAGTGCGTGTCTCAGTGAGTTATCTGCAGGAGCTCAGCCAATGAAATAGCTCTCCTCTCTAAGTCCAGTGGCTCTAACACATGGATCTGTTCTCGGGTTACTGAGGGCTCTGAGGAGCACGACTCCCCAATTCACCTCCATTTCCTGCTCCAACAGGAGAGGAGCAGGGAGAGGGCAACTCTATATGATACTATATTGCTGTTGTCATGTGGAAACCCTGGAAGACCTTTTATGTTTGAACTTTGGGTTGGGAAAATTCCCCGTCATATGAAAGGGCTTAAGAAACCCTTTCCGAAGCAAAAACCCCAAAGTCATCGAGCTAAAAGCAAGTCTGTGTTCCTTTAGTTGCTGGAAAATGTTGGCGATATGAGGTTTTCAGATGACAACAGCAATATGTTAATATGAATTCAGCTAGAGGTATGTAGAGTTTATGGATATAGTATTATAAAGTGCAACACTGGGGATGCAAGAAAAAGCCTGCTGTGGTCTATCCCACATGTTAACTAGTTTTAGAACAGGTTGCTTTAGTCGCAACTTCCGCTCTCGTATTCACAGTAGACACGAGGCGACTTTACTTTACTTTACTTTATTTCATTTGGCAGACGCCTTTATCCCAAGCGACGTACAACAAGTTATTTACAATAAAAAACAACAAGAATACAAAGTCAGAGACTAGCAAAAATAGAACAATGTAAACAGTCAAACAAGGCAGTGACAGGATCACAAAAAAGGTCCGTTCATGAAGGAATACCGAAAAGGTGAGTTTTTAGTCTTAGCCATTTCCACCATTTCGGTGGTGAACTTATGCTGCCTTCGACTTGAAGGCAGCATAAGTACTCGACGGCTGCCTTACCTCAGCCTGTCTGCTCCAATAAAGCTTGAAAGACATCTCTGTGATTCTGACCAATCACCTGTGGCGAGCTCCAGTTTAAATAATCCAGCACATAATAACACACAACTTCCCTGCCTTAGTACCTACACACCTCAAAATGGTTGCTGTGAAAAGGGTCTGGATTTGATACAGCGATAGCCATTATTAAAAGCTCCATCCACCTCAGTTCTACGCTACGCTACATTGATCCCTGCAGCAGCCGTTTCGGAGGCAAATCACCAGCAGTTGGTTCAGCATGCAAACAGGCAGACCTGGTAGAGAAGGCCAGGGGAAGGCAGGGTAATAGCGCTTGGATTATCCCTGTTCATCAGGCAGTGTGCTGACAATATAACTGCTGAATTAGTGAGATCTCCAGTGGATTAAGTTGTTTGTCCCGTACATGTTCAGTGAATTATGGTCAAGCTTTGGCCAAATACAGTACAGCTGCAGCCTATTAGCACTCACGGTGGAGGCGGAGTGCGCTGCAAATCAGCAGGATTAAGACCTGATTGGACAGGTTTCTGAGCAGGGCATTTCATCACCAAGGTATGTTTCCATCCAAGCTGTCAAGCGGACTTTAAAGTGGCCCTGCCCCCCACCACCACCACCCCGCCAACGGAGGCGCTGTTTGCCTAAATTAAGGTCTGATGTCTGCCCACAGGAGATGACAAATCAAACGCTAAAGGGACACTCCGCGCAGATTTTCAACCAGCTTTGTATCCTTACAAAATCAGTAGTATATCAGTATCAGAAGACAGTTTTGTTGGACCAGTTGTGGACCAGTGATGTCATTTGTTGCACGCATATTACATCACTGGTCCTCAACTTAAATCAAATCAACTCTCAATAAGTGTCAAACTAAAGGAATGACTGCAAAACCGCTCACAGTTTTCTGATATACTAGTGATTTTCGTAATGATACGAAGCCGGTTGAAAATCAGCGTAGTGTTCCTTTAAGAGCAAAACACAAACTGTCCTAAACAACAGCAAAAATATTTTGCCATACTTTTTCGTCGTGGATCTTTTCTTCTCATTTCATCATAATTCACATACTTGGATGGAGAGCCAGCCAGTGTTGAAGTCAAGTCACTATATCTCGAGTCCAAGTCGGATCTCGAGTCCCCAGTGTTCGAGTCCAAGTCACCAAAGTCCCCAGTGTTCCAGTCCAAGTCACCAAAGGAGAGTCCGAGTCAAGTCCCCATCACCTGAGTTTGAGTCTGGAGTTACGCCCAATTTATGCTTTGTCTGCCGACACTTTTGAAACGGTCGCCGACAGAAATGAGGACTTGAGTCGACACTTTCAAGTGTCGGCGAGCAGTGTCTGCTAGCTGGTGAAATGTCTAGTGTCGCTGACTACGTCACAATGTGTCGCGCAAGTCTGATTGGCTATATAGACGGCACGCGCTTGACTTCCTTGTTTTGGTTTTCGCTCGACAAGAGGAATCTGATGAAGGTCTTACGACCGAAACGTTATTCTTTTTCTTTGACTTATTAAACTTTTAATTGCATGTGGAGACAGTGTGCGGGCATTTATTCTTGTACTGTGTCGGGTTTTGCCCTTCTCCGACGCACCTGTTGAGCCTAGGTGTGCGAAAGCTTTTTTCCTTCAGGTTTTCGCTGGATTGAAATGAATGAATGTGTCCCCGCTATTTTTATCAGCCTGTCCTTGATGTATGACTTTGTGAAAATCACAAAGAACATTGTGACCAATTTCCCAGAGAGAGATGTAGCTGCAGTCAAGTACGTTGCAGCCAAGTACGTTACATCTCGCCTCCGAGGTGGTTTCACTGTGCATTCCATTCCCTCTCTCGTTCGGCTGTCACGTGACCGTTGAACCGAGGCGAACGTTCACTGAAGTATAAATGCAACACCATGAGCGACACTTTCTTTTTCGTCTGCGAGCATGTGCTGAGCGACACTTTCTAATAAGTATAAATTAAGCTTTAGTCTATTGAACATGAATGCGTCTTTATCAATTACCAAGGTCGAGTGCTCATCCCCAACTTCCGAGTCTGAATGCATGAATGTCCAAGTCCAAGTCGAGTCACAAGTCCTGGAAATGTGTCAGTACTTGTTCTCGAGTCAAGTCGGACTCGACTACAACACGGCCAGCTGACAGAAAACTACAACACTGGAGCCAGCTGACAGAAAACTACAACACTGGAGCCAGCTGACAGAAAACTACAACACTGGAGACAGCTGACAGAAAACTACAACACTGGAGCCAGCTGACAGAAAACTACAACACTGGAGCCAGCTGACAGAAATTTCTACAACACTGGAGCCAGCTGACAGAAAACTACAACACTGGAGCCAGCTGACAGAAAACTACAACACTGGAGCCAGCTGACAGAAAACTACAACACTGGAGCCAGCTGACAGAAAACTACAACACTGGAGCCAGCTGACAGAAAACTATAACACTGGAGCCAGCTGACAGAAAACTACAACACTGGAGCTAGCTGACAGAAAACTACAACACTGGAGCCAGCTGACAGAAAACTACAACACTGGAGCCAGCTGACAGAAAACTACAACACTGCAACACTGGAGCCAGCTGACAGAAAACTACAACACTGGAGCCAGCTGACAGGGAACTACAACACTGGAGCCAGCTGACAGAAAACTACAACACTGGAGCCAGCTGACAGAAAACTACAACACTGGAGCCAGCTGACAGAAAACTACAACACTGGAGCCAGCTGACAGAAAACTACAACACTGCAACACTGGAGCCAGCTGACAGAAAACTACAACACTGGAGCCAGCTGACAGAAAACTACAACACTGCAACACTGGAGCCAGCTGACAGAAAACTACAACACTGGAGCCAGCTGACAGAAAACTACAACACTGGAGCCAGCTGACAGAAAACTACAACACTGCAACACTGGAGCCAGCTGACAGAAAACTACAACACTGGAGCCAGCTGACAGAAAACTACAACACTGCAACACTGGAGCCAGCTGACAGAAAACTACAACACTGGAGCCAGCTGACAGAAAACTACAACACTGGAGCCAGCTGACAGAAAACTACAACACTGGAGCCAGCTGACAGAAAACTACAACACTGGAGCCAGCTGACAGAAAACTACAACACTGGAGCCAGCTGACAGAAAACTACAACACTGGAGCCAGCTGACAGAAAACTACAACACTGGAGCTAGCTGACAGAAAACTACAACACTGGAGCCAGCTGACAGAAAACTACAACACTGGAGCCAGCTGACAGAAAACTACAACACTGCAACACTGGAGCCAGCTGACAGAAAACTACAACACTGGAGCCAGCTGACAGGGAACTACAACACTGGAGCCAGCTGACAGAAAACTACAACACTGGAGCCAGCTGACAGAAAACTACAACACTGGAGCCAGCTGACAGAAAACTACAACACTGGAGCCAGCTGACAGAAAACTACAACACTGCAACACTGGAGCCAGCTGACAGAAAACTACAACACTGGAGCCAGCTGACAGAAAACTACAACACTGCAACACTGGAGCCAGCTGACAGAAAACTACAACACTGGAGCCAGCTGACAGAAAACTACAACACTGGAGCCAGCTGACAGAAAACTACAACACTGCAACACTGGAGCCAGCTGACAGAAAACTACAACACTGGAGCCAGCTGACAGAAAACTACAACACTGCAACACTGGAGCCAGCTGACAGAAAACTACAACACTGGAGCCAGCTGACAGAAAACTACAACACTGGAGCCAGCTGACAGAAAACTACAACACTGCAACACTGGAGCCAGCTGACAGAAAACTACAACACTGGAGCCAGCTGACAGAAAACTACAACACTGGAGCCAGCTGACAGAAAACTACAACACTGCAACACTGGAGCCAGCTGACAGAAAACTACAACACTGGAGCCAGCTGACAGAAAATGTGTCATATCTGGAGAGCTTGAGATGGCTGCAGATGCTGTGTAGCTTTGTCCCCAAACCAGGTGACTGATAAGACCTGGAGGACTTTCTGCTGAGCTGGGCCAAACCTATCTGGATTCAGTCTCTCTCTCATAAACATACACACACACACACACACACACACACACACACACACACACACACACACTCACGCACACACACACTCACGTATTGGCCCTTTAACTTTTAACTGCATTCATTCCCAAAGGCCCTAACCCCTAACCTTAACCCTTAGTCTAACCTTAAACCAAGTCCAATCCTAAACTAACACCCTTATCTGATCCACTCCTAAACTAACCATAAGCTTAACCCTTACCCTAACCCAGGCATGTCCAAAGTCCGGCCCGGGGGCCAATTGCGGCCCGCGGACTGATTTTAAGCGGCCCCTTCAAAAAATATACTATATGTGGCCCTCTACACAGTATTGGTGAATCAAGCAAGGTCAATTTGCATTTTTTCCCTTCACCTAACGATGACAGCACTATCATACAGTTTGTACAAGTACCAAGTAGGAACAGCACAGGCAGAACTCATGTTTTCAGATGGTAAACAAGATCCTTAGAGTACAATTGTATCTTATGTCTGTTTTTTTTTTAAATAACCGATATGACGCGAGAAGCAGTTGGCCCTCCGGTATTTTCGCATTATCTAATCTGGCCCCCATTCAAAAAAGTTTGGACACCCCTGCCCTAACCTAAACCTAATTCTAATTCTAATTCTAATCTTAACTCTAAACTCACCCCTTGTTGAAGTGAGGACCATAATGTCCTCACTTTGGAGGACTTTCATCCTCTTTCTATCCCTGTGAGCATGTGGGGACATTTGGTTATCGTAAGGATACAAGTGCACGCACAGACACACACACACACACACACACACACACACACGCACACACGCACTCACGCACAAACACACACACACACACATGCACGCACGCACGCACACACACACACACACACACACACACACACACACACACACACACACACACACACACACACACACACACGCGCGCACCTGCACACCCATGTGCAATAGTAGCCGTATACGTATAGAGGTGGGGGGATCTATTGACTTGTCTATTCGCCTATTTCACTTCCCACCCAATTCACCCAATTTGTGTCTAAAAGGCAGGAAGTAACACAGGTGCAAGCAAGACACTAATGGGGGTTTCCAACTTCCAATCCATTTAGGTGTTCCAGTGGGCGTTAATTCGTGTCTTGCTTGCACCTGTGTTACTTCCTGCCTTTTAGACACAGAATGGGTGAATTGGGTGGCAAGTGAAAGAGGCTAATTGCCTCAAAAGGGCTCAGGGGGGGGGGGGGGGGCACCCCGGTGGCTCAGTGCGTAGAGCGCGTACTGTAAAGGCCTCCTCGCAGCAACCCGGGTTCAAATCCTCTGCTGATCTCACTCTCCCATGCCTTCATGTTTCTCTCTGACTGTCTATTGGATCCAATAAAGCATGACAATGCATATATATATATATTTATATATATATAGTGCTGACATTTGCACTTTGGATACACTTGTTTAAAAATTGAGATGATTAGTATGGTGAGAGAAATAATTCAGTGACAGAACAGCAGGTCCTCAGGTCAAACATCACGGTTTGAAAATTAATTCGTGCAACCTGAAACCGTCCGAAAAAACAACTTTGAACTTGATTCTGCAATAATCCAGTGTGTGTGTGTGCGTGTGTGCGTGCGTACGCGCGCGCGTGTGTGTGCGTGTGTGCGTGTGCATACGTACGCGCGCGTGTACGTGTGTAGTGAGTTGCAGACAGAGAGCAAACAAATGGACTAGCTAGCAGGGGGCAAAGTCTGCATGCAGGGAACTTCAAAGGGAACTTCTATCTAATCTACAACTCTGCCATGGTACAAAAACACAGATAGTGCACACACACACACACACACACACACACGCACACGGGGACACACACACACACACACACACACACACACACACACACACACACACACACACACACATACATCGCATGTAGAATGGGACAAATTACAACCTGCTTGTAATGTAGACTCTACATTTACCATCTCTGGAAAGGAGCCACCACCATTTCCCATCCCCTCCCAGCTATAAACTATGGAAATTGAGCTGCCCGTGTCATTTAGCCCTCACCTTGTATATCCTTCCATTCCCCGGTCAGATTTACTTCCCCGTAAAAGCTTTGCCTCGCTGTCTCGTAAAACAATATCTTGCTTCTTTAAAACAAAAAAAATAACGATAAGTAAAGACATCAAAGGCCCACTTTGTGAATAAGACTTCACTCCATTTTGGATCCAATTTGCTTACTGCTGACGATCAAAGGGGCAAAGAGTTTCGTCATGTGTCCACACTTAATGAGGTTTGCCTATTATTGTTGTTTTCCTTGAAGAGTGTCATTGTTCTATTTTCTTATCGGCAGTAATAACCGCACACTGAAGAACACAAATACATTTTATCATCATCCCATAAACCTAAGAGGAGCACTCTCTAGGGTCTTTTTTCTTATCTTTTGGTATCTCCGTCTATATGTCAAGAGCGGAAGTTGATAACCCCTGTTCACTGTAATCTATAGATAAGCATGTAGAAAAGGTTGTGATGCAAGAAAACTAGGTTTACTTCACGTTTATGCTTTTGGTGGGAAAATATGGATTTCTAGAATTGCACAATAGGGTTATTTAACAGGGAGGGCAATAAAACGTGGATGGCCTGAAGTTGGTGACGCTGTATTGCAGTCTTATCGATTGAGCCAGTTATCATCCTCATTCACTCATTCAATCATCCATCCAATGTTGTTGTTTTCCTAGTGAGGACAGACTGGATGCCTGTCCTCACTAGGAAAACGACAACATTGGTCGATTTTCAAATTAAAATGACCGATGTTAACGAATGCGACCTCTTGCGGTCGTGTGAGCAAGTGCGTGCGTGCAGTGCATACGACAGGGTTGGGAGCTGTAACCAGGAAGTAGCGGCGCCCTCTGGCGGTCTTTAACGTAACGGCTAATCGACACGTAAGATTGAAGGGGCGGGATTGGTGGGCTGGTCCTCGTCTTTCAACTTCCTTGTCGTGAGAGATCTGGTTCGCCTCCTCGGCGTGTTCCGTTTTTAACCGTAACCCAAACCAGAACCCAAACCGTAACCAAGTTTAAACATAATCGATGCGAGGTGTAGGCTATCACCTGCACGCCCTGTTTCACCCATGTAGTTTTAGGAGACATTGTAAATCGACTTTTGGTATGAGGACATGTTGCTTTCATCAGCTTCTCGTGATGTACAGAGAGTCCTCCATCACATGCATCATCTACCCATCCCTCCATCCACTGACCACTTTTCAACTTGCCCCCCCCCCCCACTGGACCTGATATAGTCACATTTGGTTCTGCTCACCTCCATCCACAGCCGGGCCATGTGCAGGCGAAGGGTTTCTCCCCGGTGTGCCTCCTAAGATGGGCTTTGAGGTGGCTGCTCTTGGTGTACATCTTATTACAGCCGGGAAAAGAGCACTTGTGCATTTTTATGAGGTCCGCTACCGCGCTCTTCTGGTACTTCTGACCTCCAATGAGGAACCCCGCGGTGGAACCTCCCCCGAGCCCCGCCTCCCCGAGCCCCATGGGTTTGGCGGCGATGGGCACCGGCGCGATCCGGACGAATTTGGACGGGCCTCCGGTCGGGCTCGTGCCGCTAAGGTTGGCCGGGGGAACCAGCTGAGGCACCAAGGCAAAGGTCTGCCCCTGGATGTTGACCAGGAGCTGGGCTATTTTGATGTCCGACGGGGCCTGGGGTTGCTGGGGCTGGGCTTGCTTGGTGGCAGTGTTTGATATAGCACTGGGGTTGGGCTCTTGCTTGATCTGTATGGGTTGGATTTGTAAGATAACGGGCACGCTGGAGGCGGCGCCCGAACCCTCTGTTGAAACCAACGGCGATCCGCAGTTCTCCTGCTTAATCCCATCAACAGCTCCACTACTAGAGCTAGACCTACTGATGCAACTCAAATCCATCGTCGATGGTGTATTGTCCATTTCAGACTCATGTCTGCTCTCTGTGGAGGAGGCGAGTGGAGAATCGCAAGCCACAGGCACCCTCTGGTCCGAGTTCTCTGAGCCGGGTTCTCCCGCTATCCTGCCGCCGGGACTGCCCACCTCGGCGTCCTCCGACGCCGGTGACATCCCTCCGTCGCTCCCCTCCTCTTCTCTCTCCATCGCCACCTCCATGTTCTCCTCCAGGAACTCCTCGATCTCCTCGAGGGTGGGCTGGAAGAGGAGCGCGGCCGGGTCCTGCAGCTCGTCCAGGAAGACGGGGAACTCCTGCTGCTGCAGGAGGCTCAGCCGCTGCTCCCTCCTCGACTCCCAAGCCAGGCCCACGGGGGAGTGGCAGGCGGCCGGGGAGGACAGGGACACAGAGGAGGACGGAGGAGGAGGAGAGAGAGAGACGCAGGGGGCGATGGAAGCCTGCGAGAGGAGCAGGTCCAGTAGGCTCTCCTCTCCCGACGAGCTGCTCCCGCTGCTCCTGCTCTCGTAGCCGGAGCCCAGCAGGGGGCGCCGCGACGATGACGGCGGCGGCGACGAAGCCTCGGGGCTGGAGCAGAGGGAGGAGCGCGGGCTGGAGGAGTCACTGAGGTCATCCTCGGAGGCGAACGGCGAGGAGGAGAACGTGGCCCCGTGGTGGTGGTGCGGGTGATGGTAGAGGCCCGCGTCGGTGACCATGGCGCCCGGTGACACGCCGCCGCCACCACCGTGGGGGTAGTGGCGGTCGTAGTCGGACGGCGGAGAGCTGGTGTAGTACAGGAAGGTCTCCTCGCCAAGTGGCAAGTGATCCACCATTCCTGAGCGGATGGCTGGCTGCTGCGATGACTCTCTGCTCGGCTCTGGAAACCAGGCTGTTCAGGAGGAGATGGGCTGGATGTTGGAGAAGAACGTCACTCTTCTTCCTGTAAAAGAGTAGGGATGTCACAATATATCGTCCCACAATATATCGCGATATCAAAACGTCAAATATCAAATGTATCGTTGAGAGGAAATCTCATATCGCGAGAAAAAGAAGCTGAACATGGTGGCACTGATCTGCATCTGATTGCATGCTCGCTCTCCTTTTCATTGCTTTGTTTGAACAGACGAGGGACGTTACAGACACGGAGGATGAAAATGGTGAAATTACTCAAATTAGCGTGGAGGATATGCCCCCTCAACTTACAAATCAACTTACAAAAAAAGATTGTTAAAATATCGTATCGTATCGTTACCGTGAACCCAATATCGTGTATCGTATCGTATCGTGAACTGAGTGTATCGTGACACCCCTATAAAAGAGTGATGATTGCATTCATCAGTGGAAGAAAACGTGACTTTGAAGTGGACTTCACATGAGCCCAAACTTAAACTTAATAGTACTGTTAGAATGCATGAAGTTTGGTGCAAAAATAGATATTGACCACTAGTGGCACCTACTCTATTTGTAGCATGAAGGTCAAACACTCCAGAATGAGTTTGAAGTTATTACAACCCTTCTTAAGTCATTGGCCATTGGAGAGAGACACACACACACACACACACACACACACACACACACACGCACGCACACAAACAGTAATATTGTAAAGTAACGTATTACTTTCAAATGAAAGTAACTCGTAATATGTAGTATATTACATTTTGAACTTACACTAACTTGCCCAACACTGATGTTAATACACACAAAAATAAAGATTGTTCACAAGTCTCAAGTCACCTCTCAAGTCACTGTATGTGTCACTTAAGTGCGACTCAAGTCCAAGTCTCAAGTCCATGGACCTACAGGGGGCACCCACCAGGAGGTTGAATGTTTGAGGGA
>NC_139637.1:15247486-15297486 GCF_964638095.1 Poromitra crassiceps
GTGGGTCGTTTAATTAGGTAAGTTGTATTAGTGGAATGATTCAAGTGTTGAAATGTAAAGAAGAGTCACTTTCATTTACCCATACTAACTTCTTCTTCTACTGCTTTGTCCAACCCCCCGGGAGAATGGGGGGGGGGTACGGTGGCTCAGTGGTAGAGTTGTCGCCTCACAGCTAGAAGGTCCTGAGTTCGATTCTCGCCTGGGACACTGTGAGCGCTGTGGTTGTGTTCCCCCCCATATCTTCAGTGCCCACTGCCCAGGTGGGTTATCTCGTCGCAAGGGCCTTTCTCTCTGTGTGGAGTTTGCATGTTCTCCCCGTACCCCCCAGGGGGTTCCTCCGTATATAACCCCCCCACTAAAAACATGCAGAAGATCAGATCGTCATCGTCATCCGACCAGTGACGACAACATCCGAAGTTGGTCCCCGGGCGCTGTACGAGAAAGCGACCACTGCTCCTGGCCTGCCCCTCGGAGGAAAGGACATGCCTGGATGGGTCAAATGCAGAGGACACTTTTCACCGGCCACCGTCAGCATGAGTGTGTTGTGGCCGCATGCATGTATTGTGGTGTTCGTGTGACAATAAAAGACGGGCTTGTCCGTTACGAGAGAGAGAATGGGCCGAGGCTCGAGCGTGGAGAGTCGTAGGCTACACCCTTTAGTCGCGGCCGCCGAACCGAACCTTCTTCCCCCCCGAGAGCGTTCGGCCGGCCCGGCCAGACAAAGCGAGCGAGCGGGCTTCAGTCATCGTCGCCCGTTTGTTTTCCAAAACTCATCGATGTTCCAGATATCTGCTTTTTCCAAGACAGAGGCCGCAGTGTTCCCCGCTGCTGTCGCTATACCGCCACGCTCCGCAGAGAATACGATGCCTGCAAGTCCTGGATCCCCTCTCGCTGCTCCTCTCCCTAATCCAAACCGTTTACAGACACAGAGAACAAAGCTTCGCCTTTATTCAGACTCCAAAAAGGACGGTATTATATATCCCCCTTTCTTCCCGTCTCTCTCTCTCTCTCTCTCTCTCTCTCTCTCTCTCTCTCAAATCTAAAAATATGTTTGCTTTAACATGTAACCATGGTGGTCAACTGATAATTTAACATTGGCTTAGTGTTTCTTTTCTCTCTTTTCTTTTTTCCAAGAATCTTCAGATCTTCAGATGCCAGCAGGAAGAGACCACACTATTGGCCGACGGAGAGATGAACATACGCGCGCGCAAACAGCTGCATTACGCACTGCGACACTTAAGGATGAGATAATCCGTTTTGAGCTGATTTAAGGGAAGTGACTGGAACGAGGTGAGGAGAGTACGTAAGCATGAGGATGGCTTCCTTTCTAGTTGATTTAACAACACTGCAGGGACATCCCAGTTTGCTAAGAACATGAGGTATAAGTGGGTACATTTTGACCATGGGAAGTAAAACGACAACATTGAATGCGTTTGCATGCACACCAAGGCCATGTTCACATTACAGGCAAATCCGATTTGCTGCTAAAGTCATGAATCATCATTATCTTGATTGGTTTCCCAAATCTGATTTGGGAGTGTGTCCGCACTGCCACAAATCTGATTTGGGCAAGTGTTCAAGTCGGATTGTGTGTCCAGATACAATGAGCCAATGAGCATTACATACAATGTTTCTGGCCGTGTTTGCATGTCTGCTCTCTGCTCTTCAAGTCCCCGCCCCCTGCAAAAGACACACTCAAATCTGATTTGGGTGATCAGCGCGTCCACACTGAAGTCACATCAGTCGAAAGCAGATTGGAAACTACCTCCATATGGGGTTTGGGACAAGTGACACACATCAGATTTGGAGTGTCCAGACTCATAAAACCAATCTGGATAGAATCATTAAAGCAGCTACGAGCAAGATTTTCGATTGTTATTAAACAGTCTAAATTTAATATCGATGCATCACATCTTACCTCTAATAGTAGACGAGACCAACGCAGAGTAGTCTCGCTTGAACCCTGAGTGAATTGGCCAGTGTTGTCTTGACAAAATAGTCTGTCTGCGGCCGGGGCAGATCAGAAAGTGAAATGAAACGGTTTGCGGCAGCCACTTCGGCCATAACCACAAAATAACAAAATTACTTCCAAACAAACTGTTAGAATATAACGAGAGATGTTCGCGAGAGTAGCAAGCCCCTGTATGGTGTTCTCCGTGTTTATGGTCTGTTGCTAGGCAGAGCGAAACGGTTGAAGGCAGACAGCTGCCGTAAACCATTTCGTTTAACTTCCGGGTTTATCGGCCCGCCGGTAGACAGATAGAGAGAGAGAGCCTGGTGACGCGAGGTTAGTAGACAGACACATATATATAATTATAATTATAATTATACTGTTTACTAACAATCGAAAATCTTGCTCGTAGCTGCTTAACACATTCACTGCCAACAACGTATGAACACGTTTTCAGAATCCAGCTGTTCCCTGCCAACAACGTGTTTACACGTTTTTGGCATCGATTTTTTTTTTTTGATGGTGGGTTGTGCATCTAAGCCTTTTACATCTCTTATATAATTATTGGAGCCACCGAACGTTTACAACCCATTCCACCGACCCACTAAGTGGCAACAGTGCTCTCCTGGCTAGAGAAAGGAAAGCATTTTTTTAACTTGTCACGCCATTCTCAGCCCAGCCATTCTCCTTTTCGCGCTGATTGCTGGCGATGTGGGATTGCAAATTTACATAATAGATTCAGCCGATCTACTATGATCGGGTGATAGATTACAGGTGGAGGAACACACTTTGAAACACGCAGCATAAATATGACCAGAATCGCAAAAGCTTCTCTCAACCAAAACTCCAAACGAGCGAGTCCATCCCGACTTCCTCAAACAGCGGCCGTGCAGACATGCAGGCACAGGAGAGCAGCAAAGCACTGACTGGTGACAAGCTTGTCCGCCCACGGAGGGAGGAGTTGAAGCAACTCGAGAGGGAGGGAGAGAGAGAGAGAGAGAGAGAGAGAGAGAGAGAGAGGGAGGGAGAGCGAGAGGGAGGGAGAGAGAGAGAGAGAGCGAGAGGGGGAGGGAGAGAGAGAGAGAGAGAGCCAAAAATGAATGGTTAAAGTGACTGTTCCATCCAATTTCACAAAAAGCCGTTTATCTCTGAATATTCTTTCTCACGCTAAAACCATGCTGTATTCAACTGCTAATGCTTACATAACTACTAACTCTACAAACTAACTCTTTTAGACAGAGAAAGTACACATTCTATTAGTACTTTTGAGATATTGTATGTTCACAAACTCCAAGCTGAAACGAATCCTCGGCTCTTATAAAATGAGCCATAATCCTCAAAAAACGGCTTGGCAGAAGCTACCTACAGCAAAAAAAAACGTCTGGCAGTCAATGTGTTAAATAGGTCATTAAAGTTCACAAATCAGATTTGGCCTCCTAGTCTGAACATGGCCTAATAAACCGTTTATTATCGGATTTCTAGAGTTACCTGATTATCAAGCGGTCATGTAAACGGCCTCCTTTATCGGATGAAGGCCGTTATCAGTTTATGAGAAAAGCGATTAATCATCAGGTTTATTCATTGCAGTCAATTACTCACAGACTTTGAGGGGGGTTCCCGCTATTTACTAACTGCATGTAAACGCGGAAATCAGATTATTGCCAGTTACCTGATTATTCTCAGTTATCTGTTTATTGTTTGCATGTAAACATTGGTCGATTTTCAAGGTTAAAAGGAATGACAAATTGACTGACTTGCGAATGCGACCTAGCTCCTATAGAGTCGTCCGTGTAAGGGCAAGCGAGTAGTGCGTACGCCAGAGTCGGGAGCGGTGACCTCTGGTGGTCTTTAAGGTAATGACTGTCTGATATTGAAATAGCTCACTGACATGTGAGTCAAGGGCGGGATAGTAATTTCCTCGTATTTCAACTTCCTCGTTGCAAGAGACCTGGTTCGCCTCCTGACCAGTTCTGTTTTTACCATATACACAGCCTGCGCAGCAGCGCATGGTCAAGAGAAGGCGTTTTGGGGTGAGTCAGGCATTCATTCATTCATTCAATCAGTCAGTCAACAGTGATGATGTCATCAGTGATGATGTGATGATGTCATCAGTGATGATATCATGATGATGTCATCAGTGATGACGTCATCAGTGATGTCATCAGTGCCAAACTTGGGCTGTTGAAACGGTGATGATGTCATCAGTGATGTACATTTTAAAATGTGTGAATTTAGTAAAAAGTACAGCCTGCTAGAGTGACACACACTCAAGGCTGGCTCCATAGGGTCCCATTATAAAAGCTGAAAAAAGCATAAAACATAAACTGTGTTTTCTCAAACAGCACAAGAAATTAATTAAAGCTGGAGTAAGATGTCCTGGGCATCTGGGTAGTGTGGGTAGATTCCCTGCCTACCAACACGAGGGTCGCAGGTTCGCGCCCCCGTGTTACCTCTGGCCTGGTCGCTCGTCCATACAGGCATGACTGGCTGTGTCTGGGGGTGGGAAGACGGATTGAGGGTATGTGTCATGGTCGCTGCACTAGCGCCTCCTCTTGTCGCTCTTGTCGGTGCGCCTGTTCGGGGCGGAAGGGAACTGGTGGGAACAGCGTGATCCTCCCACGTGCTACTGTACGTCCTGCCGGTGAAGCTCCCCGCGGTCAGGTGAAAAGAAGCGGCTGGCAACTGCGCATGTGTCGGAGGAAGCATGGTGCTAGTCTACGGCTCTCTCCCCAGATCGGCAGAGGGAGTGGCGCAGCAGGGGGAAATTGGCCAGGTACAATTGGGAAGAAAATGGGGGAGGGTAAGTAGAAACGAAAGACGATAGAGTCCTAAAAGTGATGACTCGTTTAAAGTTGAACTGGGGTGTCTAGCTTCAAGTATGAAGGAGTAGTTGCAGTTCAAAGTTGTTTAAAACGAACAGCGGTTGCACTCGGAAAGTGCGTTGAAGCCGTTGACCAACATCCCGATCGCTCGTATAGGAGCCTCAGCATGGAGCTACTGTACACATGAGCACAAAGTGGAAACCAGCGGAGACAACAAGCAATCCTCTTCACCCTCTCTAATGAAACTGTAACGTATCCAACCCGTCTCTCTCTCTTAGTTGACACGGCACATTATTGTGCCGGCTTTTGGCGCGGCGCTTCTCTTTCATTTGGAACCCTCGTCCGCGCACCACCTCTCCGCTGCGAGAGCAGCATAACAACAACAAAAAGCGCTTTTTATAAAGTGGCTCAGAGGTGAGGTCAGTGGAAAAACAAGAAGGGCTACGTAGATCGGGCCGGCGTGATGCCATTTTTATGGAGTATTTGACTCGGGAGTATTTTACGAAGTGTTACGTTTCACTTTGAGCCACAGGAGTTTAGTGAGTACAGTGAGCTCCCCCCCCTTCCTCCCCCGTAACTGATGCTCATCACGTATCAGAGCCATCATCCTCCAGTCCGTTTGGAACACACACACGCAAAATCCGCGCACCGACGTTTGTTTCCGACTCCTTGTCTTCTTTCGTTCAGTGGTTCCGTCCAACTCCGGTAGCCCTAAAGCAGCAGCGGGCTCCCCCCGCGCGTCTCTCTTCCTCCTGCCTTCTTTCTTTCATTCTTTCTTTCTTTTTTTTTCTAGCTTGAAGGCTTCATTTATATTTGCCCAAAGTTTCCCTGAGCTAAGCCTCTCTGACCTATTACCCAAAGTCCCACAAAACCCGATTTGTTCAAGTCCCCTTAAAAACACACGTTTTTGCCAGATGTTGTTCCTTGTTGCTTTCCACATCCTCGTAAAAAAAATTATGTTTCGAGAGAGAGAGGGAGAGAGAGAGAGAGAGAGAGAGAGAGAGAGAGGGAGAGGGAGAGGGAGAGAGAGAGAGAGAGGGAGAGAGAGAGAGAGAGAGAGAAAAACAGAACCTCGCAGTGACATCAAGATCTGCTTCTTGTTGTTGTCAAGAGAGAGGGGGAGAGAGAGAGAGAGAGAGAGGGAGAGAGAGAGAGAGAGGGAGAGAGGGAGAGAGTGAGAGAGAGGGAGAAAGAGAGGGAGAGAGTGAGAGAGAGAGAGAGAGAGAGAGAGAGAGGGAGAGAGTGAGAGAGAGTGAGAGGGAGAGAGAGAGAGGTGCGAGAGTCACCCTCGGGGAAGTGGGCCTGCATGAGAGGCTATCAGTCTCCCAGTCAGTGTGTGACTAACAGAACCCCTGCCATCACGTTTCTACACTTCTCTCTCTCTCTCTCTCCACACTTCTCTTCCGCTCTCTCTCTCTCTCTCTCTCTCTCTCTCTCTCTCCACACTTCTCTTCCGCTCTCTCTCTCTCTCTCTCTCTCTCTCTCTCTCTCTCTCTCTCTGATTGATCCCTCCTTTCCTCCCTCCTGCCTGCAAAACACCTCCTTTAGCATTTCAGGTTGTGTTTGGGGGAGCTGGTCCTCTGCCTCTTTAAGTCATTAGGCGTAATGGGCCATGGCCAGCACCGACTGTTCCTCTGTGTAACAGCAGTGATCTGTTTAATGGCTCCTCTCTTCCCGGCACTGTTGTTTCCTACCTACCTATCGCCAGCCTGTTCAGGGAGGCGTAATGAAACTTTGATGCCTCTCAGACTCTCCGCTCCAACTGCAAGCCTTGTGATCTCAGAGCAGGTTGATGAGTCACTGCACGTTAGATGCGTATCAAAATCTGGACGTAGCCACCGCGATGTCGCGTCGCTTTGTGGCCTTTGAAGCCTGGAGTTTGTCATTTTGGCCGTCGCCATCTTGGTTATTTGGAGCCAGCAGCAGCTCGTGCGAGACCCAGGACAGAGACCCATCCCACAGAGCCGCCTTCTATTGCCCCCCCCCCCCGATCGGCAGGCTGTGTGCGATCACTGGACAGGCGACCTGTCAATCACGCCCCAAAACATAGTCTGCTTTATGGTCTATTTGAATCATGGGACCATCATTTACTAAATGAACTAAGTATACGAGGGATCAGCCGAGCAGCATTTTGGTAAACAAACCGCGTCACTGGGTGGCAACGGCAATGGAACCCTATGGAGGCTGAGCTTTGGGAGTGGGAGTGGGACTTTGAGTGTCGTCTGACTCTGTTTACATGTTAAAAACTGCGACAGTTCACACAACTTTAACACGACATGCATATATTACACATCAAACTCTTGAGCTCATTCTGCTCTCACTCAGAATGCCAAAAATATAAGCGATGTGATGTATACTTTTTGAGATATTAACGTTTGTTTGGCACAACTCGTACTAGGTTCCGCATTTCTGGGTGGCAAGTGACGTCACGCTGATTGGTCCTATTGCAGGCTTGGAACTAGCGACTGAGACCATCAACTCATTGGGAAAGTGTTGACTGAGGCAATAAATCACGTGAGAAGTAGGGTCATTTACCCGTTGACTTCCATACAATCGGACTTCTTTTTGCAGCCAGTGGAGTTGCCACCTGCTGGCCATTCGGAAGAGTGCAGGTTTAAGGCACTTCCGCATTGGCTTCATTTTTCAGGACTGGAGGTTGCCCCTCGGTCACTGCAGGAAGGCTTACCTCAACCCTCAACCAAGGCACTATAGAGCCGTACAGTATATAAGATGAGCTGCAATACTACTACCACTTCCCCATCAAAATAACCAGATATTAATAGGATTCTATAGTGTCAGTCTCAAGCTGCGTTCACACATACAAACAATATAATACAACATACATACAAAGTCAATGCAAACGAGCGATTGAGCGTATATATTCGCCCGGGAGATAAATCGCTGGGCGTCCGAGCGACAGAGACAGAGCGATAGGGAGAAAATTCGCTCGTCGCCCGAGATGAAATATCCCAACTCGAGCGAAATTTCCCTGGCATCATAGTGGACAAACATCATGACAATGTTGTAGCCCCCAGATGTCCGTCAATTATTGTGCCTGTTGACGAGCGATTTAAACAGAGCGACAGAGCGATTCCAAAGGGTTGAATCGAGCAACAGGGAGAAAAATAAATATCTTGGTGTGAACACAGCTTCAGTGTTCATGCTTAAATCCACTGAAAGTGTGTGTGTGCAGGCACGTGCACACATAGACATCAAAGGGGGCTTGAGCCCCTGCCTTTTTTTCAGTCTGCAAAAAGTGCCCTTTCCTGACCATGAATGCAACATTTCTAATGATGCTTTGTATGGAATTTGCCCTTTCCATGCCATCACTGAAGGCAGCATTCAAAGATAAATGCCTTTTCCAAACTCTCTTGGCCTTGAATGCACCATTTCTAATAGGCCTCTGCATGGACCAGTGTTTTTCTAAGCCGCCCCTGAAGGCAGCAGCCCAAAAACCGCACGTGGCTTGCCCATTGACTGTTGAGAGCGAGACAGCCCGTCCCCGCCCACTCCAGCAGTGTGCACTCAGCCACATGCAGACTGAACGACAGCAGCACAGGCGCACACTGACAGATATATCAGTCAACGATATTCCTCTAAATCTGGTTAAAATCTGAATATTTAAAATGAGTTTTACCCCTAAATTGGCCTTCAAATTGCCTGAAATTTCCGCCGCTGCCCTCTGGGCGGCCGCATTTCTGCGCCTAAGTGCCCTTTTAAGAATTTGAGCCCCTGCCCCTCTAATGTTTTCTGCACGTCCCTGTGTGTGTGTGTGTGTGTGTGTGTGTGTGTGTGCGAGTGCGTGCGTGCGTGTGTGTGTGTGTGCGTGCGCGCGCGCGCGTGCGAGTGCGTGCGTGTGCGCGTGTACGTGCGTGTGTGTTTATGTTTTGGGGTGTCTACATTTTGATGGGACAGCAGTGAGCTGATTGTAGCTAGCGGCCACATGAGAGCAAGAAGTCACAGCAACAATGGACAAAAGCAGGAAGAAAAGTAGAAAAGCTGAGTGTTCAATGCTTTTCTCTCTCTCTCTCTCTTTGTGTGTGTGTGTGTGTGTGTGTGTGTGTGTGTGTGTGTGTGTGTGTGTGTGTGTGTGTGTGTGTGTGTGTGTGTGTGTGTGTGCAGAAGCCAATCTCAGCTTGGCTGTACGGATGCCGGTTACCTCAGCCGGTCAGGGCAGCACTTTAGTCCGCCTACAGAGGGTCGACAGAGTATTTGTAACATTTCAGCAGCTTATTAGTTGACGTTCAACAACTCAACTGTTAAACAGATGTTATGTGTTTAACAGATTATAGAGTATTAGAGTAGAATATGTGACAATTCATGAACGTAGGCCTACCTACATATTAATCATAGGTGCAGGTGTGGAACGGGAAGCAAACAGAATGTTTGTTGAATCCTTACTAATAAGCAGTTGAAACAACATCTACAGAAGCAGTGGAATTGTTGAACATCAACTAATGTCATTGAAGAGTGACACGCGTTTGGGCGAGAACTTGACCAACTGAGGGGGAAGAGGCGGGACTAACAATACACAAGCCTACATAGTGTCCTCTAGAGAGAGAGTTGCGTCAGCGGAGGACCAAAATGCGAGACTCATTAGCCCAGGGGTGGGCAACTATTTTTCATGGGGGGCCACATGAGAAACACAGATTGTTGCCGGGGGCCGAACAAATATTGTCATGCCGTAACCCATGGATGGGCAACTTTGATGATAGAAAGGGCCACAAAAAAATTTCCTCGCTACCAGATTTTGCTGAGGGCTGAACGGCGCCAGCGCGAAAAATTTGGGGCATTTGAAGCCAGGTTTAGAGGAATAACTCATTTTAAATTAACAGTTGTGATGCAGTCTTAACCACCAATATTTGATCCTTTTCTCACTCACTCCTACTGTATGCCACCACCTGCTCTCCCTGCAGGGCTTGAAATTAACTTTTTTCACCACTTGCCAATATGGCTGCTAGATTTTAAAGTTACCAGAAAATTAGAATTTCCACTTGCCGAAATGTTTTTCTTGAAATAAACCAGAATATGAGTTGGTTAATTTAAGCCTAAGTATCAGTAAGTGGCCCGGGATTCTCAAAGGCTGTGTTGAGGGTCATACAAACAAAAATGCACTCTTGAAGCTAAATAAATCCAAAACCAACAAGTTAATTATTTAAATTTCTACTTCAATGTAGAACAGTCATTTCTTACACATGAGATTACTTTTAGCCTTTTAGTCATAAATATTATTGAAAGATAGGCTATTCATATTCCAGACTGAAATGCTATAACAGAAGAGTATTGGCCAGAATGACATGAACATTTGGACACTTATTCAGCGGGTATCTTGCATGTTGCGTTCAGGTGCACTGTAAAAAAAAAAAAAAAAAAAAAGGGGGGGTTTTCTTCTTTTTTTTTTGCAATTCCATCGCGGGCCACACAGCGGGCGCCCGCGGGCCGTATGCAGCCCATGTATGCATTAGCCAATGAACAGCCAGAAAGGTGTCTCGCACTACTTTTGCATGCTAAAATAAAGCTGATAATGTACAATTTGATTCAAGGGGGGGGGGGGGGGGAAACCCTTTCAGAGTCCAACACAAACTGTCTATTTTGCTGCAACTCGACAGTGCTGCCTAATCCAGGACCTTATTTCCTGGAACTCTTGAGAGTAAAAAAAACTGGTCCATTGGAGTGAATGGAGATGTCGGGACTCTTCCATCTACACGGCTCTGGGCCTACACACAAGCAGAAAGTTGCGTTTTGTAGGTTTAAGGCCGTGAAACATTTCAGTATAGTCAGTTTAGGCCTTCATTATTACAGTATTTAATTTCATTCCTGAATTCATTCAGTCATCCACTTACTCTCTGCTTCAGCTGACTCCCTCCTCATTCAACTCAAGGGGGCGACATACTGTAAGGGGTGACTGAACATAGCGAGGACAGAATCAAGGAGGACCCCTTATGGGCCCTTCTTGAACCATGTGCCATGACAGAACCTGGAAATGCAAGGATGCAGTGGAGGTCAACTCATTTGACCTTCACGTTTCACTTTATTTGATGTAGTACCACCTTTTCAAATTGACACATATTTATGTTGTAAATTCATGGTAAACATCAGAGCATAGATTTTTCTTGATAGTGGTGTTTGTTATGATCATGATTCATTGTGTATACCCACCTTTTCATTTTCCACTACATCGGCACTTACTGCAGCCCGGCACAGGTCAAAATAAATGAAATGAAATTATAAGACTTTCTCGTCAAAGACAGGAAGTGACACAAGCTCTCTCACGCATATACAGTACAGTGTCAGACCCTGGTGATTTTCCTTGGCAGCTCACTGCCAGCTATTACTTTCACCACAAGATGGCAGCAGATACAGTGAATGGGGAAGAGAGAGAGAGGAGGGGGGGGTATCTGGTCAATCCAAGGGTTTTTGAGACACACGTTACTGACCAGATGTTGATTTGGGTATTAAAGTGCTTTAATCTGTTTACAGAATCAATAACCGGCCAAAATCAGTTGGGATAGAGGTTCAAGGCATTCAGCTCTCTATTGTAATATCAACTTGCCAGACAGCCACTTCAAATCATTTCTCTGTACAAACATATAATGTATTAGATCACATTCTGTAGCTATATGTTGTGAACACAAAGGTAGTCAAACCTCATATAAAAACAAGATATTCGTCTGTGATTAGTTAGAAACATCCAAGAGGACTTCTAATTGACTACATCCTATACACATTCATAAAAACATCAACATACAATACTGAATATAGACACCATTGTAAAAGTGTTTGTTAGCTCTACTTCAAGCAAATGAGTAACTTCCATAACATTTGACGTGTGTATATACAACAGAAAGGCATTATCTAACAACTGCTGAACGCCAGAGGCGTACAACATAAGTCATCGCCATAGAGCTCAACAGTCACGTGACATCTCTTGCCCCGGAAGTGAGCTTCCCATTCATTTTCTCAATAGACCAGTGATCCTCACTATTTCTTCGATGAGAGCCGCACTGGCAGGACAAAGTCAATAGGAGAGCCACTTTTACCGCAAATCACCAAAAGCCACCCCGACCAAGCACATCTGCCTACCATTTTTTTGTGTTTTATTGTTTTCCACACACACACACACACAAAATCGAGAATTTGTTTTCCCCCCCAATGTTATTTTTTATTTTTGCTCCAACTGAAATGTTTTATGGTCACTCACGATTCAGTAGGTCACATGTTGGCTTGGTCCCAGCCTTAAAACTGGTTATATAAGGATTTTTCAAAATGTCTATGGAGAAAATGAATGGGAATCTCACTTCCGGGGGAAAAGATATCATGTGACTTTTCAGCTCTAGTGTCAGAACATTTAGGCTACATCCATGGACTGAATGCATCTATTCACACCGCAAGGTTAAAAGAGACAAGACAAAAATCCTCCCATTGTACAAAATACATCCAGGCTTAAGGGCCCCCAGAATAAGTGTGTATACTGTTAATACATCCAGGCTCAAGGGCCCCCAGAATAAGTGTGTATACTGTTAATACATCCAGGCTTAAGGGCCCCCAGAATACGTGTGTATACTGTTAATACATCCAGGCTCAAGGGCCCCCAGAATAAGTGTGTATACTGTTAATACATCCAGGCTTAAGGGCCCCCAGAATAAGTGTGTATACTGTTAATACATCCAGGCTCAAGGGCCCCCAGAATAAGTGTGTATACTATTAATACATCCAAGCTTAAGGGCCCCCAGAATAAGTGTGTATACTGTTAATACATCCAGGCTTAAGGGCCCCCAGAATAAGTGTGTATACTGTTAATACATCCAGGCTTAAGGGCCCCCAGAATAAGTGTGTATACTGTTAATACATCCAGGCTTAAGGGCCCCCAGAATAAGTGTGTATACTGTTAATACATCCAGGCTTAAGGGCCCCCAGAATAAGTGTGTATACTGTTAATACATCCAGGCTCAAGGGCCCCCAGAATAAGTGTGTATACTGTTGGTGTCCTGCAGAGACCTTGCATGTACCAGTTTGCCTCGTTCATGACCCTGGGACTGAGCCAAACCATTTCAAAATATCAAAAATACATGTATCCCAAGGAGGAAATTGACCAGATTTTCACAATTCCCCAAAGGACCCTTCAATGGGTGTACTAGGTTTCTGCAAGACACGAGATACTCTAATGTACAGTGACACAAGTGAAATGCATATATTAGTTTGAGTGAGATCTCTGCCTCTTTTCTTTTTTAAAGTTTGTTGCAATGACAATCAACACCGACGTCAACAAAACACGGCGACACGTTTATTGCAACATGCAAGAACTTGCAAAGAAAATGCACCGAAACGATTGAAATTATTTTAGTGAAGATACATAAAAATAAAAATAAATCAAAGCCACATTACCGAAACACATAAAACAGCATAAAGACCCCCCTTTAGACTACGTCATTACACTGACATGAACACAAAAGTCTTGTAAGAACACTCTGTAGATGTGGGTTGGTTCCTCATGTTCAACTTGGGTTGGTTCGTGTTTGAACTGTTGGGACACCTGAACTTACTGTTGCACTTATTACGTACGGTACTGACCATACAACAGATAGCAAAGACAGTTGCAGCAAATCATGTGTATCATCAGTATGTGTTCGAGCAGTAGTACAAGAATACCCATGCATAATAAAGAGATACCCTGCTATGCACAAGATGGACACTAGGTGGCAGACTTTGTCTGCTTTGTACAGGACTCTGCCTCTGTGTGCACCTGCCCGGGGATAAAATGTCAAGTCATGGCAGGGGAGAGGGAGGGACGTGCATAGGGCAAAAACATCACATTGGGAGTCAGTTCTATTGCTTGTCAGTGAGTGTGCATTCATCCTCTCGCCGCAAATAATCTTCGAGATCGATTATACATTGCATTCCGGAAAAAAAGTTACCTGCAAGTTATCTCCCCTGAAAGAGAAATGGACGCAAAAACGAACGACAGCACTGATCTATATCGCTCTCTCCAACTGAGGCTCGCGTTCGCCCGCCACAGTTTCTCCCACATCTGCCACATTAGTCTTGTTTTCCATGGCGTCAAACACAAGGAAAACTCTGGAGCCCCTGCCTCTCCCACGGCGCTCGACTCCTCCTTGTCCATCCATCTCTCTATCCATCTCTCTCTCCCTGGCTTTCTTCCTCTCTACCGGGCCTTGATTTATTCTGTTTCTTCTCCCTCTCTCTCCATATGCTCCATCTCTCCATCTCTCCCCTCCCACCTCCGTCTCCCTCTGCTCCCCGCGGGGCTTCCAGAGAGACTGGCATTTCTCCAACAGCAGGGGGGAAGGGGGGATCTGCACCCAGCTTCAGCCCATGCTGGGCAAGAGAGGGTGTGTGTGTGTGTGTGTGTGTGTGTGTGTGTGTGTGTGTTTGTGTGAGAGAGAGAGTGTGAACTGGCAGTAATGAACACGTGACTGGGAACCCCATACTAGACCTGCCAACAACTTGTCTGCTACCTCGCCGTATGACAGTCACACGGGAACCTACCTATCAGTAATCTGTCACTCCGAAGAGAGAGGAAGTTCTCGAACTTTCGCATCGACACTAATTCTCCTGTTTGGGTCGCGCTGATGGATTGCGGTAGTCTCTATGACAATGTTAATGTTTTTAAAATCGGACCGATGATTACGATGGCGGTAATGAATCAATCAAAAAACCTGCCAACACGGAGACCAAATTACTACTGCGATGCGTTACGGTCGAAACTTGGACAAAGAGCGTCCGACATAGGCCGGCCGTATCTGGGACTTTCAGTCAGGGACTCGATTCAATTAAGTTTAGTGTCACTTCCTGGGACTCTTGCCAACAAATAGAAGGAGCGTTAACAATGTTGAGGACAAGGACAAATGTCCCAAAAAATTGTGTGTGATGAAGGGAAAGAACGGACTAGAATTCAAAAAGTCACGGGTATCGCTTGAAACGACAAGTCTGCTGACAGCAGAGAGGAGATGGAGGCATGCGCGCGGTTTGCTCTAGCCGGTCTTTCGGTGCGTAACGGTGAATGAATAGTAACGTGCGAGACGGGCCGAGTTAAGGCCACAACAGACTCGTCCGTCCGCCTCGAATTGGAGCCGTCTCGCCGTCTGCCGGCGCCAGCGAGCCCTACATGCTAGGACATCACTACCCACATGGAAAGAATCTATATGTACCCTATATGTTTTAATATAGGGCCACATATAGTTTTCCCATATATGGTGCATACATAAAATTGGCCGTTTTCCTATATTATATGTACATATATGTACCTATATGTATAGGTACATATATGTACCTATATGTACATATAATATAGGAAATCGGCCAATTTTATGTATGCACCATATATGGGAAACCTATATGTACATATATGTACCTATATGTAGGATTTTAAATAAAATAAAATAGCAGCGCACACGGGATTCGAACCCCGTTCTCCAAGGTTCAAGCCGTGCGCTCTAGTGCTGAGCTATACATTTTTTTATACTAACCAGAGAGCGGGGCACATTATATACTCTCTCGCACACAACGTAGACCACAATTGTCAGCGATCGGGAAGTTATTTTATGTGATGCGTACGATCGTAACAGACTAAAATGATGTTGTGTGTGTGTGTGCATCTATAGTCTGTAGGCTGTACGGCTTCAGAGGTTAACTTCATTTAACACCAGAGACTCAGGGTATAGTCTGTTACAATAACATAGTGTGCCCAGAGCACCTCGTTCCGCACTTGGTGCAGACCGGTGCAGACTTGCTTTGGTCTAGTCAGTCACAGCTAGTAAGTACTTGCGCATGCTCGTTGCTGCAGGAACTGAATTCATTATTTTATAGTATTGCGCTAAACTATTAACCATAGTTGTGTCCTGGAAGCTTTTTGCTGGCACCACATAGCCTATAGTCCCATATTTATGATATTTCATGTGACATAAAATGCGTTGAAATGTAGTTTTTGTGTAGATCAGATTTCAACTCTCAGTTACACAATAAAAGACAATAAAATGCCAATTCACACACTATCAATATTGTCTCTATTCCAAACTACAACAAATGTTTTAACAATATGATGAACCAAATTGTGTTTTTTTACACGTTTACGTTGTAACCGCATTTTAGCCGGTTGAAAAGAGGGTGAAATTAGGTCTTAGACGTTCAAACCCAATATCACCCAGATTTAAACTAAAAATCAACGTTGAAAAAACGTTTTGTGCTCGCTGGGTATATATGGATTATGACACAGTGTATACAAACAGATTTGTAAATGACCTATATAGGAGGCATATACCTTGTATTGTGTACATATATGGCCTATATGTGGATATAAAGAAGTGAGACCTTATATGACCTGTATTATGAACATATAGGGCCTTTATGTGTATATAAAGAAGCTATATAGGAGACATATATGCCCTGTATGTGCACATATAGTACCTATATGTGGATATAAAGAAGCTATAGGAGACCTATATGCCCGGTATATGCACTTATATGCACCTGAATCTGGCCTATATGCAACCTATATGTGGCATAAATGTGGCCTATATGCGCATATATGCACCTAAATCTGGCCTATATGCAACCTATATGCGGCATATATATGGCCTATATGCTCCTATATGCGCATATATGCACCTAAATCTGGCCTATATGCAACCTATATGCGGCATATATATGGCCTATATGCTCCTATATGCGCATATATGCACCTAAATCTGGCCTATATGCAACCTATATGCGGCATATATATGGCCTATATGCTCCTATATGCGCATATATGCACCTAAATCTGGCCTATATGCAACCTATATGCGGCATATATATGGCCTATATGCTCATATATGCTGCATATAGGTTGCATATAGGTTGCATATAGTTGCATATATGTTCATATAGATTCTTTCCATGTGGGTACACCCTCCCTCCTCCTGTGGAAGCTCCGTGGGAAAATGGCGGCGATTGAGTGCCAGACAGTCTGAATGAAATTGAATGTAACGTTCCCAATTCTATGTATTAAATTCTAAAAAACGACCCTCAACATTTGGGAAGGCTAAGCCACACAACTAGTTCGTTATAATCTAACGTCATGCTTCGAAGCCGACTTTACGACGATGAGGACGGTAAAGACTCAATCACATCAGGTCTCCGCGGACTACCTCGGAGATCTCTGTTACAGGCCCAAGGCGACGGCCAATCACAACTCTCGTGCAGCTGACGTCACGCACGTATCGTCGCCGCTGAGTCACATTTTCGAGCAGCCCCCGTCAGCCGACGGCGCCCCCCTCCCCGCATGACGGCGCTCCGCCCGCCGTCATACGGGGAGGGCGGGGCGAGGCTCTGACGGACGAGTCTGTTGTGGCCTTCAGGAGGGTGGAGATGAGGAAGGACAGACAGCAGCTGAGGCGTGGACGAGTGCCCCGCCAGCCTCAGATGTTCGCTCTGGAACCGGTAAGCATACAGGAAGTGAGTGGCGAGTCACGGGGTGTGGATCTCTCTGCTCTTTTGGAAAAAAACAACAAGTAATAACTATATATGGGATGAGGTGAGAGTGGATGCTACGGTAGGGGGAGGAGGTTGGAGGGCATCACATGTGCCGGTGGAGCTCTGGCAGCGAGGAGGAGGAGAGGGCGGGGCGCGGTTCGATTCCTCGGCTCTTCATAAAGGACAGCAGCTGCTCAGGGATCTCGGCCAAGACGTCCTTCGCCAGCCGGGCCATGCTCAGCACCTGGTTGCCAGATCTGTCGATGTAGTCTCGGAATGGAACGAACTGCAGCGGGGGGGCGGGGGGAGAAGATACGGTAGTTTATTTTGATGTTACTGTAATACATGGTATAATTATGTCACTGTCGTCGTGAAAACCGATTAAAAACCGTAAAGGCACACAGGAAGGAGGAAAGCAACATAACATGTTTCCTTTTGATTCTGACACAGACTTAAAGGGACATGCTGCTGACATTATGGATTTTAGTTGATTACTTTTCTTCTGCGGATGCTTTGGGCGTTTCACGCTACACTTAGCCGGGGTTAAGTCAGTCTGTTAGCCTGGGGCTAAGAGAGCTGTTAGCCCAGGGCTAAGAAAGCTTTCAGACTTGCACAATCCTGGCCCACTCCAAAGTGGGCTAAGCCCGACTTGAGCCCTGGCTAGCTGGCCCTGCTGCCAGTGTGAAACGGGGCCAGAGACGGGGCCAAGGAAACAATGAGACACTCACTGTTAAACTGGGTTAACAATGCGTGTGTGAAAAGGGGCTAAGTTAGCCTGGGGCTATCTTAGCCCTACTCAGTCTTAGCCCAGGGCTTGGATAGCTCCGGGCTAATAGCATGTAGTGTGAAAAGCCCTAATGTGGGTAACCAAGGGGCTCAAATGGCTTAAGTTTGCGATGTAGCTAGCGGTGGTATTGGTTTCAGTAACAATGCTAAGAAGCCACTACATGTATAAGGAATCAAATGCCCCCCAGCCCAGAGATGGGAAGTAACTAAGTACAAATACTTTGTTACTGTACTTACGTAGGATTTTCAGGTCCGTTTCTGTACTTTACTGAGTATTTATTTTTCTGACAACTTTTTTTTAACTTTTACACATTTAGTTACATCATTGTCACTCGAGCAATTGCGATGTCATCAGTGATGTAACTTGAGCGATAGTGATGTCAGCAGTGAGTGATGTCATCAGTGATATCACTCGAGAAATTGGGATGTCATCAGTGAGTGATGTCATTAGTGATGTCACTCGACACAAATTGTCCCTTCAATAAAGCCTTCCATTTGAGATGCAGTCTGACAGAGCTGAAGGAATGGCTGCTCGAGCAGAGCGTGGCGACAGACAGCTCCACGATGCCGCCTACAGAGGAGACCTGTTCAAACTCAGGGCCCTGCTGCAGGAGGAGCGCTTCAGAAGGCAGATCAATGAGAGGACGATTGTGAGGTACTACTATGGCTCCCCTCTGAAGCATGCAGTCTGGCAGGGTCACACTGCCTGTGTCGCCTACCTGATCACCCACGGAGCCCAGGTAGACCTAGCCGATGACGGATACTACCCACCGATCTACTCGGCCGTGTTTCGCGGTCACCTGGACTGCGTGCGGGTCCTCCTGAAAGCCGGGGCCGACCCCAACAGAAAGGTACTCGGCTACACCGTGGTCTGCTGTGCTGCCAAGGCGGGAAAGCTGGACATACTGCAGGAACTCATCAGGTTCCGTGCTGCTGTTGACATGGACAGCGATCACCTCGAGAGGTCTCCTCTCTACATCAGCACTGAACACAACCACCTGGACTGCTTCCGCCTGCTGCTCCAGGCCGCTGGCGTTCTGACGCGTGACGTGGCTTCTCGCCTGCTGGAGGTGGTGCTGCATAACAGGTGCCAGGCGGCCTTTGTCCAGCTGCTCCTGGACCACGGTGCCGACCCGGCCCTGGTGACGCAGGAGCAGGGACAGCTGGAGGAGAGGGCGGATCCCGAGGCACTCAGGGTCTTTCTGGAGGCCAAGAGATGTCCTCCCAGTCTGGCCCACGTGTGTCGGATCCGGATTCGCCAAGCGCTGGGCATACATCGCGTGAACCAAGTCCACTCCCTCCCACTAACACAAGTGATGAAGGACTTTGTGCTCTACCGAAACTGACTTGAAGGACTGCCCGTTTATTTATTTTAATTTCCTAGATTTAGTTCTTCAGTGACTGTGTTTCAAACAAATCCAGGACCAGAGATTAAATACCATCAGCATACACCACCTACTGTATATCCAATCCTACGATAAGTGGAGAGCTGTGTGTCCGTGTGTGCTCGGTTCATCGTCTCCAGAGTCCCCACCCTAGAATTGAGCATGCAAAAATTCTAGTTATCTTAAAATGTTGTGAGGTTCAGTTAGCTTTGCACAGAAACAGCTGGTAGAAATACTTTTTACTTTCTTGATTACATTTCAGAGCCTTTGATTTTTTTTTAACTTTTACAACAAATAAGTTGAATCAGTACTTCTACTTTTACCAGTCTTTTTTTACACAAGTAACTGTACTTCTACTTCTACTCTACTAAAGAATATGTGTACTTTTCCCATCTCTGCCCCCCCACCACCATTTTCCCCTTTTTATCCCCCATTAGTGATTTTAATTTATTTATCCTGGTTGCTGCTCCACCCTCTGCCGATCTGGGGAGAGCCGAAAACTGGCTCCATGCTTCCTCCGAGACATGGGCTGTTAGCCAGCCGCTTCTTTTCACCTGACAGGGGAAGCTTCACCGGTAGGACATAGCACGTGGGAGGATCACGCTATTCCAACAAGTTCCCCTCCCTCCGAACAGGCGCCCTTAACGACCAGAGGAGGCACCACATCAGCAACCAGGATATTGCATGTTTTTGGTGAAGGGGGTTCCTATATGAAGGAAACCCCCGGGAGGCACGGGGAGAACATGCAAACTCCACACAGAAAGGCCCTTTTGACGACCCCACCCGGGCGGTGGGCACTCGAGGACATGCGGACGGACGGGCACGCATTCCTTCAGCGCTCACAGCGTCCCAGGTGGGAATCGAACCCAGGACCTTCGAGCTGTGAGGCGACGGTAATAACTGGTTTGAGGCAGACAGCCTTCCAAGGCAACGCCATGTTATTGCAGCTAACGTTACACTTTGCCATATGATCAAATGTTCATTCAAAACAGATGATAAGAAATGTATGAACATAACTAGCTTTGTGTAAATTAACTCGTGTCATTGTTATTCACACAGTGGCTCAGCCAGTTAATTTACCAACCATCAAACTGCTCTGCTGCAGTAGTGACATTATCGCTAGCTATAGCTAAACTACGCCCGGAGCTCTGTCCTACTGGTAAAAGTGATTTCAGTTGCATTCCAGAAATAACTGGCTGTACTAAAATTAATAGGATTCCATATTGACAATTTGTATAGGCTAGTTTGGGGAAATTGTTTTAGCAGATGTGGGGGAAGTTCTTCTTCGCTGATGTTGCAAAGTCTAATTGGAAAGTTTCCTTGCGTTTGAGGCAGGGCAATAGAATTTATAACATGAAAGTATGCCGTGAATTGCCTTATGAAGACTGATCATCTGGCTGCTACCTTTATACGCTACCTTCTCCATTAAACTGTGCCTTGTCAGGATAAACCAGCCCTTGATCTCTGAATGAAACACACAGTAGGACAGACTTTTCCCCATGAGGATTATTAAAATTCTCTCTTACATCTTTTCAATATTCATACCCAGCATGTGGATATTGCAATTTACAATTAAGACACACCCATATTCTGATTTTAATTGTACTGAGCGGCAGATGAGACTTTACTCAGCAGGGGCCACTTTATTATAGACTTTTTGTTTGTGCAGCCAGCTCTGTGGAGTCACAGCTAAATAAAGCAAGACAAAACATGAAATTAAACATTCAACTTTAAAGGTGGACCTAATGCATTGGCCACTGAAGAATGTGGGTCAAGACGAGTCTCTAGCTGGGTTTCCATCCAAAGGTATCACAACGTTTAATCGAATTTTCAGAAAGTCGACAAAAGAAAATGCAATATTTTGCACGTTTCCACCCACTACCGTTATGCGTAATATCAGGAATGATGAAGAGGAGGGGCAATTCATTGACTTGATTAAAACATTGCCAGACACCAGTCAAACCCTCAAATGAGGGAAATTAACCACGTTCTCAGAATAAATGTGAGGTAAGAGAAAACATCCTAGCCTGATATTCAGACTGAAGTGGAGGAAATCATGATGGAAAGCTCTTGGTGATGGAGAGCGCACTGCTGTCTGCCTCTGCTAACGTTACACGTGCATGCCGTTGTCTCGCTATGAAAAACATCACATTAATTTAAAGTTTATACAGAGGTACGTAAAATGTATTACCAGACGCCACTCTTCTGCCAATTCTGGATGTGAGTCGCCTGTTATCCCGCTGTCTTCCTCCATTAAAACTGCATCTTTTTTAATGGAGTTTGCTTACAGATTCGCTAAAGCTGTTTCCACTGCATTTATCGCATTTCCTTTTATCGATACACCCTACTTTTCCGCCTCCCCCAAGCGTGAATTTTTTTTTGCGATATTTGGAGGTTTTATGGAATTTTCTGGGGTTTCCACTCAGGATGTTAATGCACAATTTGAAATTTCGCATAAAAACAGGTGGATGGAAACCCACCTACAGTCTATCAGCTTACATGAGTTACACAGCACTTGTATGACTCGAGCTGTAGCTGTGCTGTAATATGCAAATGTTTACAACTCCTTTATCTGTTTATGACCGTCATGCTCCGGTTTCACTCTGTCACGCTCAGGATTCACTCTGTCACGCTCAGGATTCACTCTGTCACGCTCAGGATTCACTCTCTCATGCTCAGGAATCACTCTGTCACACTCAGGATTCACTCTGTTGCTCTCAGGATTCACTCTGTCACGCTCAGTATTCACTCTGTCATGCTCAAGATTCACTGCTGTCACTCTCAGGATTCACTCTGTCACGCTCAGTATTCACTCTGTCATGCTCAAGATTCACTGCTGTCACTCTCAGGTTTCACTCCATCATGCTCAGGATTCACTCTGTCATGCTCAGTATTCACTCTGTCATGCTCAAGATTCACTGCTGTCACGCTCAGGATTCACTGCTGTCATGCTCAGGATTCACTGCTGTCACGCTCAGGATTCACTCTGTCACGCTCAGGATTCACTCTGTCATGCTCAGGATTCACTCTGTCACTCTCAGGATTCACTGCTGAACAACTTTGTGCAGGATTTGATGGTTGTGATAATACCATGGGAGCAATGTGACTGTCATTTATATCAGCAGGAAAATAATTGACTTTGCTTTCATGAGCTGGAGCAGGCATCAATAATCATCACAGTATGCAAGAATGCACCAAAATAGAAATATTGATTGAAATTTAATTTCCCATCACAAACAGCATTGCTGAATTATTACCATAGTCAGGTTAAATGGATAGTTCACTTTTTTCAAGTCTAGTTCAATTTTTAATTAAGAGTTAAGCGAACCGGAGCCAATTTCCTTGTATGTGTACATACATGGGCCAAAAAAGCTGATTCTGATTTGCTACTTACCGATGTTGATGTTGATTGGTAGAGTTCTTTCTCGGCAAGCGAATTGAAGCAAAATAGGGCTAGACTTAAAAAAAATTGAATTATCCCTTTAAGGGGAATCCGATAGAATCATACGGGATTACTATGTAATTACTGCTATAAGTGAGACAACCTGGTGGGAGAGGAATGTGAATATCTGATACTGCATTGTCACTGCAGTATCAGATAGGAGAAATTGATCCTCAAACTTCAGGTTTTTAGGCCATGTTCACATTACAGGCAAATCCGATTTGCTGCTAAAGTCATTCATCATCATTATCTTGATTGGTTTCCCAAATCTGATTTGGGAGTGTGTCCGCACTGCCACAAATCTGATTTGGGCAAGTGTTCAAGTCGGATCTGTGTGTCCAGATGCAAGGAGCCAATGAGCCAACATACAATGTTTCTGGCAGTGTTTGCATGTCTGCTCTCTGCTCTTCAAGTCCTCGCCCCCCTGCAAAAGACACTCTCAAATCTGATTTGGGTGATCAGCGCATCCACACTGAAGTCGAAAGCAGATTGGAAACTACCTCCATATGTGGTTTGGGACAAGTGACACAAATCAGACTTGGAGCGTCCAGACTCATAAAACCAATCTGGATAGAATCATTAATAGGTCATTAAAGTTCACAAATCAGATTTGGCCTCCTAGTCTGAACATGGCCTAACAGGTTTCTACAAATACTACATGCACACACACACACTTTTAAAACATAGTAATGTAATAGGTCTATCAAATACAGCATGTGTCTCATAAGACACCATAAAAATGTTACTATTATCTTTTCAGTACTTAGGGATGAGAATGAGTTGTAAGTGGGAGTTTATTGTAGGAAGTCATGTTTTTTCTGTTGCAACAACACAACGAAACAGCCACTTATATGCCAGTATTTGATTATGGCAATCTTTTATACGCAGATGCCTCCCTCCCAAAGTCTAGACAGCGCGCCTCGCAGAGCATCCGAGTTTGCTCGCGAGTGGAAAGCACTCATTCGTCATCGTACCTCGTACGTTCGGCTGACTGGCCCCGCCTCCTCCATTAGCAGACAGTGCGTTTGTGTGTAGGAGGCCGTTGTGTCTGTGTGTGCTCCCTGTTTGTGTTCTCGTGTCTGTAAAGAATAAAGCTGCAAATGCTGATGTGTGTTCTGCCCCCTCTTCACCAGCAGAGCTGTCTTCATCCGTCTCTGATGTGTGTTCTGCACCCTCTTCACCAGCAGGGTTGTCTTCATCCGTCTCTGATGTGTGTTCTGCCTCCTCTTCACCAGCAGAGCTGTCTTCATCCGTCTCTGATGCGTGTTCTGCCCCCTCTTCACCAGCAGAGCTGTCTTCATCCGTCTCTGATGTGTGTCTCTGATGTGTGTCCTGCCCCCTCTTCACCAGCAGGGCTGTCTTCATCCGTCTCTGATGTGTGTCTCTGATGTGTGTCCTGCCCCCTCTTCACCAGCAGGGCTGTCTTCATCCATCTCTGATGTGTGTTCTGCCCCCTCTTCACCAGCAGAGCTGTCTTCATCCGTCTCTGATGTGTGTTCTGCCCCCTCTTCACCAGCAGAGCTGTCTTCATCCGTCTCTGATGTGTGTCTCTGATGTGTGTCCTGCCCCCTCTTCACCAGCAGGGCTGTCTTCATCCGTCTCTGATGTGTGTTCTGCCCCCTCTTCACCAGCAGAGCTGTCTTCATCCGTCTCTGATGTGTGTTCTGCCTCCTCTTCACCAGCAGAGCTGTCTTCATCTGCCTCTGATGTGTGTCCTGCCCCCTCTTCACCAGCAGGGCTGTCTTCATCCGTCTCTGATGTGTGTTCTGCACCCTCTTCACCAGCAGAGCTGTCTTCATCCGTCTCTGATGTGTGTCCTGCCCCCTCTTCACCAGCAGAGCTGTCTTCATCCGTCTCTGATGTGTGTCCTGCCCCCTCTTCACCAGCAGAGCTGCCTTCATCCGTCTCTGATGTGTGTCCTGCCCCCTCTTCACCAGGCAGAGCTGTCTTCATCCGTCTCTGATGTGTGTTCTGCCCCCTCTTCACCAGCAGAGCTGTCTTCATCCGTCTCTGATGTGTGTCCTGCCCCCTCTTCACCAGCAGAGCTGTCTTCATCCGTCTCTGATGTGTGTTCTGCACCCTCTTCACTGCAAGCCGATTTAAAAGCCAAGCTGCTCTCATTGGGTAAGTTTAAATTGATGATGATTGGATCTTGCGGCAGAACCAATAAGGAACTGTCTTTGCCTGGTTTAATTAAGATTAAAACCATTTCTGCGCCTGTGAGCTTGCTCACTTGATATTGGACTGATGGACTTTGGAGCATTTAGAGAATTGCACTTTTGTGTCTCTTATTATGTGACTGAGTGTATTTTGTACATTGTTGCTTTGGATGGTTCATCTCAATGGGACTAACTAAATACATGTGCAAGTAATTAATCAAAATAAGGGGAACGGTAGTGGCCTTATGGTGCGTTACACTGTGCATGTAACCCAGCCTCCTCCTGGGACTACTCCCCCGTGCTGCCGCTGTTGATAGGAAGGTGTCAGGAGTTGTCTCCAGTAGGGCTGGGTTAAAAAAATCGATTCTCGGATTTTTAATCGATTTTCATTTTAACACATTGAATGCCAGCCATGTTTTCATTCCTGTAGGTAAGTTGTGCCAGGGGTGTTTTTGACGATTCTGGCTCATTTTAGAACAGCCGAGGATTCTTTTCTGTTAAGAATTCATGAACAACAATCATCTAAAAATAACTAATAGAATGTGTGCTTTCTCTGTCTAAAAGAGTTAGTTTGCAGAGTTAGTAGTTATGTAGATATTAGCCGTTGAGTACAGCATGGTTTCAGCGTCTGGAAATTTATTCAGAGATAAATGGCTTTTTGTGAAACAGTCACTTTAACCATTCATTTTTGGCATCAGTAAGACCGTCAGACATTCTAAACAATAGTTTTGAACAGTAATTTCCTCCATAACAACAGGAAACACCCCTCTCATTCAAACTCCTCCCTCCGTGTGTCTTCTCCTCCTTCCTCCTAACAGCGGGCGTGTCAGAAGCGCGTTGTGCTGCCTGCCTGTCTGTCTGCGTGCCTGCCTGCCTGCTTGCCTGCGTGCGGGGACGAGTCTGAAATGGATTACTGTAAAATCGCCAAGCCATTTCCTTGAATGGCTTGCTCCCGCGGTGTGTGTGTGTGTGTGTGTGTGTGTGTGTGTGTGTGTGTGTGTGTGTGTGTGTGTGTGTGTGTGTGTGTGTTCGCGCGTTGCTGCGCGGCTCTGGGGGGAAGAGATCTCTGTCCGTTCTGTGTGTGTGTCCGGGCTTCTGACTGTAAAATCGCCAAGCCATTTCCGCGGGAGGCGGCTGCTACGGGTCCCGTGGCTGTGGCTTCTCTCTGTATCTGTCGCCACTTAGTGGTCGGTAAAATAGATTACACACATGCTCTTGCTCCAAATAGTTATCTCGAAGATGTAAAAGGGGTTGATTGATGTCCCACCGTCAAAAAAAAAAAATGTTTATGTAAGACGAGTTAGCTCGTCCTTGGCACTTAAGCGCTGGATTATGTAAGACGAGTTAGGTCGTCTCTGGCACTTAATGTGTTAATGCTCGATTATCGATTCATATGTCCAGAGATCGATTTTTTTTTTTATTAATTTTTTTTTTTTTTTTACTAAACAGGCTAAAATATTGTGCTGTGTGTGGTAGTTGAAACATAGTTTCAAGTTGGCGTTTAATTATGTTTGTAGTTGAAACAAAAACATAAATACTGTAGGCTACATGAATCGAAATGTTTGATCATTATTAATATCTACTTTTAGAAATGATATAGGCTGAAATCAAATCACTGTGCATAATTGTGAAAGTGTCTTTATTGACAGATGAAAAGGCTGTTATTTACCCTTTGTCACCACGTGGTGAGTAAATATATGTGTAACTAAAACCATTAAAATTGACAACAGGTCTGCAACTTTTTTTCCCCATGTATCTACTTGGCTGGTTGGAAACCCCTGTGTTACATAACTGGACAGTCATGTAATTCAGGGTACAGCTCAAAAACCACGTTTTGGTATCACTAACCAAATCAATATTGAAAATTGATTGAATCGGAATCGAATCGAATCGAATCGAATCGAATCGAAATTAATCGATTCGCAACCTTGTGAATCGGAATCGAATCGATTCTTGAAATTTGAACCAATACCCAGCTCTAGTCTCCAGCAGTATGATGAGTACCTGCACAATGTCTCTCTCAGCAAGACGTCCCCTGGAGGACACTCTGACCTCGTCTCCATCCAACTCCTCCATGGCTACAGAGAGACACGGAGAGACAGAGAGAGGGGGGAAATGAGAGACAGAGGAAGAAAGAAAGAAAGAAAGAAAGAAAGAAAGAAAGAAAGAGAGGGGGAGAAGGTACAGCAACATTCCATTGTGTTTTTTCAGAGTGAGTGAAGGAAAGGAACGGACAGCATCATGTAGAGTAGGGTGATATGTTCCACGGGGGAAGAGTCAGAGTAGCGTATGTACTGAAGACATTTATACTTCGTATCATTTTGACATTTTGGACACACACACACACACACACACACACACACACACACACACACACACACACACACACACACACACAGACACACACACACACACACAAACTGACAGTGTGAAACTGAAGGTGACAGGCCAGAGGTTTTAGAGCTGGAAAAAGACAGACAAAAATAGAGTGCAGAGCCAAGTCAAAATGACAAACACAGGCGATAAGGCCAGGCAGATAGACACACACACGCACACGCACGCACGCACGCACGCACACACACACTGACCCCCCCCCCCCCCCCACACACACACACACACACACGCGCACACACACACACACCGACCCACACACACACACACACCGACCCACACACACACACACACACACCCATGCTGTCAATAATGCACGTGATTGGTCCACTCTGTCACGTCTCCTGGCTGCAGCTGTATCATAACACATGTCGCCTGTCCGCCTGCTGTCCAAACTAACACGTCCAGGATCTTTCAAACTTTAAAAACCTTTAAAACGATGCACTTCAAACCGGGGGCCCCCTGCTGGTTTCTATTGTTGTGTGGCCATTGTTGTACTCATTGCTCCAACCCACCACGCAAGCCAAATTCTTTGATCACCCCCTCAATGGCACCAAATAATATGAAATAAAAGCATTGATTAATTGTAACTCCACCCTCGTCATCTATTATGTTGAAATGCCCCTGTGGCCTAAATGTGCATGTGTCAGACCAAGCCATATAAATGACTGCAGAGGGAAGCTTTTTGGATCTTCACTCTCAATGCTGCATCTTCTGAGCAAGTGAATGACCAACCATGCTTCTTTCCTGCTTCCTCCGATGATCTCTTTCTCGTCCCCTGCTCTGTCTTTATGTGGAAGTCAATATCTAGATAGAACATGTCAATATTTGTAAATAAATATGTGAATCTGTTGGATGGATGATGTAATGCTCCCACTTTCATAGTGCTATGATGAATTAGCCTAGGCTACTTGCTTTGCCATAGGGGACACACGAGTGCTATTATTATGTATTGTATATATTTTCATATTCATATCTTCACATTCACTTTGATGGATGCCATGATTTTTCTTATATTTTTTCTTTCCATTTCTATCATTCAAAATGGCTGTCAGTGACATCACTGTGTAGGAGGGGTATATACACCCGCCCCTTTTTCATTGTTCTCCTTGACTCTGAGGCAGACAGACACCTGTCAAAACGTCACCCCCTGAGTCTTAAAGAAAGTAGATCCCACTCGTGTGTGATCAATAAATAGTGAGCATCTGTGTATGATCAATAAATGCTGATGCTTACGGGAGAGGAGTCTGTCGCTTGTACAACTCTGCTCAGTTAATAGCAGACACCAGCTGATCCAATTCAAAGTTGCCCACCGTCTCCACTAGTCCAAGCAGAAATTACACAAGATCTTCACCTCTGTCTCACCACTGTGTGACAGGTGTCAATGTCGGAGAGCACACTATCTCATGCCTTTTGGTTCTGCCCTTCACTAACGGGATTCTGGCCCAAAAATATTTGAGTGGAACTCTAAGGCCTATAGAATAACCATTCAGCCGGAGGCAGAACTCGCCATCTTTGGTTGCTCCGAGTCTCGGAGAACGTCCCTACAGCTGTGCAACAGTCTCTGACACAGGGGGACAACTGTTGCCGAGAAACTCATCCTGACAGATTGGAAGTCCCCCTCTTCACCCTCTTTTCAATTGTGGCTGACGGATATGACCTCTGTTATACGGATGGAGAGACTCAGGTTCCTGAGGACCGACTCACTTAACACATTGACTGCCAGCCGTTTTTTTCTTGCTGTAGATAGCTTCTGCCAGGGTTTTTTTTGAGGATTCTAGGCTCATTTTACAAGAGCCGAGGTTTCTCTTCTGTTACGACTTCGTGAACACCAATCATCTAAAAAGAACTAATAGAATGTGTGCTTTCTCTGTCTAAAAGAGTTAGTTTGTAGAGTTAGTAGTTATGTAAGCATTAGCAGTTGAATACAGCATGGTTTCAGCATCAGAAAAAATATTTAGAGATAAACGGCTTTTTGTGAAATTCGATAGAACAGTCACTTTAACCATTCATTTTTGGCATCAGTAAGACCTAAACAATAGTTTTGAACAGTAATTTCCTCCATAACAGCAGTAAACTTCCCTCTGCTCAACTCCTCCCTCCTGTGGGCGTTCTTTTTGGCTGCAGCGCCATGTCACAAGCACTTTCCTACCTTTGCAAATGCACTTTCTCATACTCTCGACCTCTCAAATAAATTTCTGAATAGAAATTAAATTACTCTAAATTATAGCGAAAAAGAAACAAAAAAGAATGGGTTGAAAATCCCATTCTAAAAGCCTTTTAGAATGGGATTTGTTTCCAATTTGGTGTCGGACTAGGGGGCAGTCCCCGCTTGTCACCAGTCTCATTGCTTTGCTGCGGGTGTGAGCCTGTCTGTGCGGCCGCTCTTTGAGGAAGTCTGGTTAGACTCGCTCGCTTCTTGGAGTTTTGGTTGAGGGCTTTGATGAAGCTTTTGCGATTCTGGTCATATGTATGCTGCGTGTTTCAAAGTGTGTCCCACCCGCAATCCACTATGCAAATCTGCAATGCCGCACCGCCAGCAATCAACGCGAAAACGAAAGCGCCTTCGCCAATCCACCTTCATGAGAATGGCTTCAGTCACACTGCTTTTTGCTTGCCTTCCTCCTTCCTTGTCACCACTTAGTGGGTCGGTGGAATGGGTTGTACACGTTGTACACGTCCAATACCTATATAAGAGATGTAAAAGGGTTCGATGCACATCCCACCGTCAAAAAAAAAAAATCGATTTTTTTGGACGAGTCAACTCGTCGCTGGCAGTGAACAGCTGGATTGTGTTTGACGACTACACTCGTCGCTGGCAGTCAAGGTGTTAAGAAATGTTTGGTTATTTGGGACCCGTTTCTGGCCTACCTCGTTGAGGTTGGGGGGGGGGCGACGGGTGACTCGCCCGGCTGGTTTCTCATGGACCCCGTGCGTGGGATCCCCGGGCACAGTGTCTCTTACAAGCATGTAAGCACCTTATGCGACTGGTAGCATGACGTAATACTGAATGTTGATCATATACGTATGTTGCGTTTGTTTTTTTCTTGTTCGTGTGTTATTCAAAAAGTTGAAAATAACATATTGGGGGGAAAATAAAATGAATAAAATAAATGGTCATGGTGAGCAAGAGCAGTGTGCAGGACCTACTTTCTTCAAGACTCAAGTGATACTTTCCAACGCCCCTGCACCAGAGAGAACTGGATGTGCCAATAACTCCTTTGAAAAATAAAGTCACCCCCTACAATAAACATGCAGACGGAATGAGTGCTCCAGTGTCTTACTCCGGGTAGTCTACTCGTCTGCAGTGTTATTAAAACGTTTTTCACTCTTTAAACTACCTTATATGTTGTCGGTATGTTGTATGTTATATTGCAAATGGGAAATAAACGGACTCTGACTGACTCTGTGGTGCTATACTAAGTGGTCCTGACCTTGTGACCCGCGCAGCCATGCCTGACTGGGTTCACTACCAGTCCGGCCAGTCGCGACTGTCTAACCAAGTAGGAAACAACACTCCATCCAGCACACTGAGTCATCACACCCTGCTGAGAGAGCAGAGCAGGAGCACACACGCACGCACGCACATGCACACACACACACACACACACACACACACACACACACACACACACACACACACACACTATTGCATGCACAGACCCGAGAATACACACGTGTACACTCCGACACACACACACACACACACACACACACACACACACACACACACACACACACACACACACACACTGGAAAGTCATTGATCAGTGGGCTGTGAAGGGCACACTTGACTCCATTGACGTTGTGCAGCTGCTCTCCTGGGAAGCCCCGCCCACTGCTTTAATAAACAGCCAATTAAAACTGTTGCTATAGTAATGCACTTCCAAATGTAATGTGCAATTAAAATTCAAAGTGTTTCAAATGAGCTTTCAGCCCTCCAGACTAGGGCTGGGTGATATGGACAAAATCCAATATCACTTTTGATATCAATATTTCAATACCAATATCACCTTTAAAACCAGGACAAGACAACACTTACAACCATATTACGATAATATCCAAAATCTCAAGATGAAATCTAGTCTTGTATCACAGACTAACCTTTCCACTGTGGAAAAGTTAGTCTGGAGTTCGGACAGCTATCTCAGTCGGTCGCCCCAGCACATGATTTGCTCGACTTGATATTTGCAAATATTTGAATCGGAACATTACCGTAAAACCGTGGTCAATTCGACGCATCAGATTAACTCGCCCATTTAGACTAAAATAGACGATAGAAAAGACTATGTTTTGGGGGTGATTGACAGGTCGCCTGTCCAGTGATCGCGCAGCTTGCCGATCACGCCTGTCTTTGTAACAGGATTAAACATCTTTCCAGTTTGGGGCGAAACACGGTTTTGGTCTATATAGCTAATTTCACCTTTTCATAACAGCTGTAGGGGGGTAAATTTTTATATAACTCCCCGTTTGGAGTAAAATAGATGATAGAAAAGGGGGTGATTGACAGATCGCCTGTCCAGTGATCACGCAGCTTGCCGATCACGGACCAATAGCAGGCGGAGCTGCGGCTCTGGGAAACTCCCATCTCACGTGAGGTGCGGAAGGACTCAACGCATTCCCTCCCACTCTGCTGACGAAAAATCAAGATGGTGACGGCCAACGTTTGAACTCCGCCAGGTAGAAGAAATTAAATTGGATAGCTGTGTCCATATTGTTTATGTCTATGTTAAATACAGAGAAATCCATCTATCCATCTTCAACCACTTATCCGGGATCGGGTGGCGGAGGTAGCAGTTCCAGCAGGGGACCCCAAACTTCCCTTTCTCTGGCCACATTAGCCAGCTCTGACTGGGGGATCCTGAGGCATTCCCAGGCCAGCGTGGAGATATAATCTCTCCACCTATAGCCCTCAGTCTGCCCTGTGGTCTCCTCCCAGTTGGACATGCCTGGGCTGGAACACCTCCACAGGGAGGCGACCAGGTGGCATCCTTACCAGATGCCCGAACCACCTCAGAGAAACTAGAGCTGAAATACTAGGAAAAAATCTCCACTATTAAAGGAACACTCCGCCCATTTTCAACCAGCTTTGTATCATTAGAACATCAGTAGTATATCAGAAAACTGTAAACGGTTTTGAAGTCTGTCATTTAATTTGACAGTTATTGAGTGTTAAAGTGTGGACCAGTGACATCACTGGTCCACACTAACTCAAATTAATAACTCATTAACTCAAATCAACTCTCAATAACTGTCAAAACTATTCATCATTCATCTAGTTTGACAGTTATTGAGAGTTGATTTGAGTTAATGAGTTGTTAATTTGAGTTAGTGTGGACCAGTGATGTCACTGGTCCACACTTTAACACTCAATAACTGTCAAATTAAATGACAGACTTCAAAACCGTTTACAGTTTTCTGATATACTACTGATGTTCTAATGATACAAAGCTGGGTGAAAATGGGCGGAGTGTTCCTTTAACCATCAACTCAATAAAGTACTCGTTGTGACAACTTGAACCTGTGTTGATTTCTTTTGTAGTTATTCTGATGTTCCACAGAAGCAGCACTTGTTAAGACAGCTATTCACCTTATGTTCATACGCGGGGGTGGGCCAAATTCTTCCGGGTCGTGTTAATACTTCCGGCGGTCACGGCGCGAAATACAAATTAACGTCAGAAGAAGAGAGTTGTTTTTGTAGCGGACAGTGCAGGGGGTAAAACAAAGAACGTAGCCTACTACTTTGAGCTTGGTACACAGCAAGCAAGCGGAGTATCCACTGTTAGCCAGGTCAGATAACGTTATCGTCGACAATGACCAGCACTTTCTTGTAAAACATATCTGGACTCCAACAAAGAAAGCTTCAGATGGTTTTCTCTCCTCCGAGCGCAGCGCGAGCCACTTATGCCTATAAGACCCGCAGACATTAACGTAATTCCCTGGAATGCGAGAATTAACGAGCCAGTCACATGGCGCTGCATTCTTAGACATTGCCGTTTGCTTTTATTTGGTATGTTACATACAATTGGCTAAATTATTAGTTAATTCAAAGTTAGATGATATTGGAGTAGTCGGCCTTTTTCTTCTCTTTTTTTGTTTTTTTTGCCGGAAGTCAACCGGGTCAAATGGCCGTGGCTACATAAGGTGAATAGGCCAGTTGTGAAAATATACTATAATCAAAGAAATCAAACACTCACCGTCAAACTCAGCCGGCCCCACACCTACGATGATGATGGACATGGGGAGCGATGCCGCCTGCACAGGAGACAGCAGCCGTGGGATCAATACATTTTCAATTCAGTTCCTTCATCCGCACCTCCAGCCTCAAAACCATTTCTGAAGTTAGTGGAACAAAAACTGACGGCGGAAAAAAGAAAAAAACAGAAGTGGCATTCCCGCCGACTTTGTGTGCAAGAATCCCATTTTCAACTCAAAGCCAATCAGTGCTGTGTTTGGCTCGGCCACATCTCGGGAGTGTTTTTTCAAACTGCAGTCGATGTCTGAGGGAAGTTTCGCTGCACACAGGACGGGCCAGAACTGAGTTCTGAAAGCCAGAGATTTGAGCAGCTCGCCAAATAATCACCGAGCTATTGGTATTGATTCAAGAAAGTCGTGGATTTGTCCTCGACACACCGGCACAAAAGTTCTGCAAGAATACTCCGCAAAGAAAACTCTTGAGTAGGAGAGGAGTTAAAGCACATTATCTGACTGCATTTATCTAAAAAAACAACAACACTTATAAGGCAGTTAGAAGAGAGAAAGGCATTCAAAAACCTGAAGCACATAACTTTCCTTTCTTTGCCCCGACGGCTATAATAGGAAGCAATCAGCCTAATTACATCACTAACCTCTTAATGTAGTCAGTATAATCGATAGGTTATTGAAATAACTGACCTCCCACGGAGATATTAGACTGGCTTAAATACATTGATTTTTAATCTTCATTACTTTTAGTCGGTTGGAATCTTGAACACAAACCAAGTCATACTCTAGGCCGGGCAGAGGTTTTCAAAGTGGGAGGCGGGCCTCCCCAGGGAGGCTCCAAGCAGTTTCGGGGGAGGCTCGGTGAATGGAAGTTAAAAACAAACAAACATTAGATGAGTTGTTAAAAGGAGATCACATAGAATAGCCTAAATGTGTGTGATTTGGTTAAAGAGATAGTTCAGAGATACAGTAGTTTGGGTGGAATTTGTCCGTTTTTCCCACCGTCCCAGAGTCAGAAACTAAGAAATCAGAAAGAGACTTTCCCATGTATTTGGTGTTGTCTGAACTAAGTGTGTCAAACAGCGATATCAGGCTGTCTTGGCTCAATTGCTAAGTATCTATGGGATCAAACAACACAATCATGATCCCATACGCATCCAGGAACTGAGCGAGGGAGGCTCCTTTTTCCAGTCTTGGGGGAAGCCCACAGTCTCAGACTTTGAAAACCCCTGATCTAAGGCTTTTTTTTTTTTACAGTACTTCCTGGTGAGTAAGTGGATTTGTGGACTGAGCGCAGATGGCTAATTGCTGGGACTGATGGGATGCCCAAAGATCAAAGCGGTAGAAAGGGCAACGTTCAGGAACTGAAGTGGAGCTTTTGTCCCATGTCAGACCTTGAGTCATCTTGGCAAAAGGAAGCTCGCTTCCACACTCTCACAGAAAAGAAGAGAAACGCCTGAGATGTACATCTTAGAAACGGAAGGAGAGATCCCAGATGTCAGAACCGCCCCGCGTGCCGCTGAATGAAGCCATTGTCTTCCTGGGTTGGTGTAATAAAGGTGAACACGATACACTCTGGAGGCGTGCGGGAGGCTTTCCAGGAAAATGAATGAAAGTCATTTCTATGACATTTTCAAACGCTAGAATGGACAGAATAAAAGGTGTTTTTTCTTTTTCGGGGGTTAGAATGCTACAGATTGAAATTCAATCACTTTGAAACGACGGAAGAATCAAAGGGCACATTTCCCCAAGTGGTTTTTTACGCTAACATGTTATTGAACGAGATGACAAAACAGAGTAGGGAATATTCAAAAAGTCCTCTTCGGATGCCTCTTCTTTACCTGAACAGGATTGAACAGAAGTGCGACTATTGGAACAAGCGCTTTCGAAGTGTGTCCCTTGGCCCTACAGTAAGTCTGCAACACGTCCTCATACACAAACGACAGAATAAGTCGATTTCCAATGACTCCCAGACTGAGCGAAACGGTATGGGCAGGTGATACGCCTCGTGTGGGACACGGTTCATTTGAAACACGTCATGTCGGATAATTTGAAAAACAGCTTGGTTAAGTTTAGGCAACTAAAACAACTTGGTTAAGGTTATAGGCAACTAAAACGACTTGGTTCAGGTTATAGGCAACTAAAACGACTTGGTTCAGTTTAGGGTTATGGATTGGGTTATGTTAACGTTAACGTTATGGATTGGGTTGGGTTACGGTTAAAAACTGACCACACTGGGACGCAGCCACGCAGGATGGGTCAAACACGGAAGATACATTCCACGGCGCCTCTCTGCACACAGTATGTGTCGGTGACTACAAAAGACGGGCTCGTCCGTGCAATCGTTTTTGTTGTGAGGACAGGCTGCATGCGTTTTTTAAACTTCTCAAGTTTGGCACTTTTCTGAGTGCTAAAAAAAAGCCATTTGTCAGCAGCATCGTGTGGAATGTGCAACGTCCACCTGAAATGATGAGGGAAAGAAACCAGCTCTGTGAAGGAACTAAAGAGTTTGATATCCATCGTTTATCTGCACGTGTGTGTGTGTGTGTGTGTGTGTGTGTGTGTGTGTGTGTGTGCGTGCGTGCGCGCGTGCGTGTGTGTGTGTGTGTGTGCGTGCGTGCGTGTGTGTGTGTGCGTGTGTGTGTGTGCGTGCGTGTGTGTGTGTGTGCGTGCGTGCGTGCGTGCGCGTGTTGTGTTTACTCACATTGACCACAGCCTCCTTGGTCTGGACCATGTCAGAAATCACCCCATCTGTCATCATCAACAGGACAAAGTACTGAGAGCCATCTGTAATCTCAGCCGCACAGCTGACACACACACACACATGCACGCACGCACGCAAGCACGCACGCACGCACGCACACACACACACACACACAGACACACACACACACACACACACACACACACACACACACACACACACACACACACACTTTTAAATACTTTTATTTGGATCTAAACAATGAAAGATCCAACTATGAGAGGGTACAGTATGATAAAAGCACACCGGATGTATGTGCTTGTGGACAAGAAGTAGCATAATGATAGCTTAAAGCCCTCCTCCAGTCAGGTTTCTACCTGTTGAATGCTTGGTGTTTCTCAATGAGAACGTAGACCAGCCATTCTATAGAGACACTGCAAAACACGTCATCATTCAGAAGCCACGCCCAAGACGGGGGAAAATACAAGGAAGCACTGCCTGGCGACTGCAGCTAGCAAAACAAACCGTGGCTAACCGGGGCGAACGGAGGAACTCTCATCAGATATAAATAGTTTTGCGGGGTTTTACAGGGAGTTGGACAGTTTTCTTTTTAGATAATGTCAAAAGATTATTTCGGTACACTTCCTCCAACGGAGAGGGAAAGGTACTTCGAGAAAATGAACTCAGTTGGCCTGGAGCAGTGTCCCTTTTCATTGCCCAAACAACGCTGGATAAACGATCCCACACAGTGGCCTGAAGTGAAATACTATGACATGAGCTTTTAGGCATGTTTAAATGAATGAAAATAACGCTGGTGTAACATCAGACAGATGGCATCAGACACGCTGGCATTCTCCTATGTCACGTAGTTGCACACAAAGATCATATATATGGAAGATGAACACTCCAACTTACTTCCTTGACAGCTAAATCCACATTTTCTTCTCGCGAATGCTCAATGGCCTCCTTGTTTTGCTCGGGAGTCCAAAAAAACTTTAATTGGCGATTTTTTACATTTGTTGTCAGCTTTTAGCTATGTTTAATTCAAGGAAAATGACGCTGGTGAATGGGACTGAACGGAGCGATTTCCCCCGTGATGGGCGTGGCCTATTTCATGCAGTGTCTCTATGGGGGCAAAAGGCACCTAACCCTGAACAAACTGATAGAAATGGTTTTCAATGGATTCTGGTACTATTATTATTGGGCATGTTAAATAACATACTAAAAATCCAGGAAAATCAAAATTCCGGAAAGGGTTCATTTTCAGGATGGCGGCTAAAAGAGGGCCACATTGGAAATGAGTTTTGGAAACTGTATGTGTTATATAGCATGCCTGATGGCTATGCATCGTTTTTCATGATCAAACTAAACTACCGTAAACTAAAGTAAATTGGCGAGGGTTTCTCCTGCTAAAACAAAAATGCCAATTAAGACGCCCAAGATGACATTCTTTGGCTCGTTGGCTAATGAATGGAGATGCCAAGCGTGCCGTTCCATCCAAAGGATGCACTGCAAAAATGGGACTACATCTCTGAGACTAGGCCAGCGACCGTTTCGCTTTGTCGGTAAAAACGTGTTTATTCAAACATCAAGCAAACAAAAATGGATAGAGAGAGAGAGAGAGAGAGAGAGAGAGAGAGAGAGAACGGTCCTTTTAAAGTGACTTTGACTTGACTTTGAAAGTGGACTTGACGCCCTGCCACACACACACCATGGTAACAGCTTTAGTTTCTCTGATGCTGGCCCCGCGTATACGTGGCAGAGAGAGAGTTGTTGTTGATCACCTAAAAAAAAAACGTTAACCCACCCAAGACTCAGAAAGACTCTTGAAAGAATAATAACGAGCAGCCGGAGAACGTGAAGAATGTGACCCGGCTGGCTCGTTTCCACGCCACTCTTCATGTCCCCATCGACACGCCCGGCGGGCTGGATGAGAAAACAAACGAGCGTAGCCACACGGGCCAATCTCAGCCCTGGGTTGGTATCATTGCCAGACGCCAGCAAGAGGGCGCCATCTAATACCAACCTGTTCCACCTGGCTGGCCACATTGATCTGTGTGTGTGTGTGTGTGTGTGTCTCATGTGTGTGTGTGTGTGTGTGTGTGTGTGTGTGTGTGTGTGTGTGTCTCGCGTGTGTGTGTGTGTGTGTGTGTGTGTGTGTTTGTTTAAATTGGTGATTTCTCTGCCCCTCTAAATGAGAGTTTGTGTCCTTCAGAGCAGCCTAGAGGTGGCAGACACATTATAGGACGAGAGGTACTCAAACATTCTTACCATGGCGGTGCCCGCTAGCGGAACCGTGGTCATGGGGGGGGGGATCAGTCACTCAGTCCTGCGGTCAGGACAGATTGGTACGTATCATGACAGATTATAATTGGTAACCATTTAAGAGCTCCCAGAAATATTTCCCCAATCAGCCTGACGGGTTAAAGGTAAAGATGTCAGACTTTGACAGGCCGTTAACTTCAACACGGTAAGTCCGATTTTCACCAAGCTTTTTTCCACAATTTTCCTCGTGGAGCCTGGAAAGTTTTTGAGATATTTGTAAAGTTTTGAAAAACACCCCCCCCCCCGCCCCCCATCCCTCCAGTGACATCACTGACATCAGTGATGCCACAATGCTGATGATGTCACATCACTGATGACATCATCGTGGGACAAAAATGTAAACAGAAAACAGAGCCTGAATATTGCCAAATAGATAGATAGATAGATAGATGATAGATAGATAGATAGATAGATAGATGATAGATAGATAGATAGATAGATGATAGATAGATAGATAGATAGATAGATAGATAGATGATAGATAGATAGATAGATAGATGATAGATAGATAGATAGATAGATGATAGATAGATAGATAGATAGATGATAGATAGATAGATAGATAGATGATAGATAGATAGATAGATAGATGATAGATAGATAGATAGATAGATGATAGATAGATAGATAGATGATAGATAGATAGATGATAGATAGATAGATAGATAGATAGATGATAGATAGATAGATAGATAGATGATAGATAGATAGATAGATAGATGATAGATAGATAGATGATAGATAGATAGATAGATAGATAGATAGATGATAGATAGATAGATAGATAGATAGAGATAGATAGATAGATAGATAGATAGAGATAGATAGATAGATAGATAGATATATGATAGATAGATAGATGATAGATAGATAGATGATAGATAGATAGATAGATGATAGATAGATAGATAGATAGATAGATAGATGATAGATAGATGATAGATAGATGATAGATAGATAGATAGATAGATAGATAGATGATAGATAGATAGATAGATAGATAGATAGATGATAGATAGATAGATAGATAGATAGATGGATGATAGATAGATAGATAGATAGATGATAGATAGATAGATAGATAGATAGATACATAGATAGATACATAGATATATAGATAGATAGATAGATAGAGATAGATAGATAGATAGATAGATGATAGATAGATAGATAGATAGATAGATAGATACATAGATAGATACATAGATAGATAGATAGATAGATAGAGATAGATAGATAGATAGATAGATAGATAGATAGATAGATAGATAGATAGATAGATAGATAGATTCAACAGGGGGCACTACAAATGCCAAAACTGTATGATGATGAAATTGTGTGACATTTGGTACGCATGTTCAGGGCTGTACTAGTCAAAAGAATTTTTCACCCACTCAAGTTTCACTATTTTCTCTTGATAAAGTTTTTCCCTTTTTGTTTCTCCCACTTTTCTCCGCAAATGAACTTGGCCAAATCCCGCTGGTGTCCCGGTCGTTGCTCCGCCCCTCTGATGATCTGGGAAGAGTCCCCCCCCCCCCCCCCGTGCTTCTTTTCACCTGACGGCGAGGAGTTTCAACGACAAGACGTAGTGCACCGGAGGATCACGCTATTCCCCCCCAGTTTCTCCCCGTGTATTGCACGTTCAATCACACAACGCGCCGGACACTGATGTGAAACGCGGTCCGGTCCGGACCCGGACTGTGGTCCGGAGTTTCTGAAGTCCTGCACTAAGATTTCAATGCAATGCCAAAGACACTGACGTTTTCAGCAGATGGAATATTGCGGTCTTAAACAAGCAAGAGTGCAGGCATTTCAAAACAACACAAACATGAGAGCACCAGGAGCGGCAGATATTTTTGTGCGTTTATTAACCTATTAATCCTATATTGTGGGGTGTCAGCTGTAAGGCGCTGCAGACAAGGAATGTCTTTCTGTGTGATTTATTATTCCCAGAAAGCAATCATTTCAACGGGGATTAGACAGTATTTAGTGCCTACAGTGTCTTTCAGCAGACAGGAGGAGGATGGAGATGTTCCTCCAGGAACATTTTATTTATTTATTTTATTTTATTTTATTTTATTTACTGTTTTTTACGTTTAGGGAGATACTGTGTGATACTGTGTTATGCTATGTTGTTGTGTTATTTCATGCCTGAGTGCGAGCAACTGCAACTTGTCCCAATTTCGCCCCGGGGATCATTAAAGTCTTTCTGATTCTGATTCTGATTCTGAGGATGGAAGCGCAATCACAACTTTTTGATTTAGACTGTGATCTCTTATTCTTGATGCAAAAATAGTGAAGGCACTTAACACTATAGGGGGGGGACTACTTGTCATGTAAAATGTAGAAATTCTGACATTCTTTTCTGAAAATCACTGCTTTAGAAACTACAGTCATATTTTTCAAAACCATACAAAGAGAGTGGCATATGATCGATTTTAGCCCTCTCTCACCAAGAAGTCTATTTTTGACAGGTCCATTCCACGGAGACGGACTGTGATTCCAAAACTGCTACTGAGATATTTCACAAATCCATGTCCAAAGAGGTCAAAACTCCAGCAACACGTGTAGTACTATAAATAATAACTGTATTATTAATCAATATTATATTAATTAATATTATATTAAACCCACATTTGTTTTTACCTTTTAGTCTGAGTGAAATGTTAAGCGATCTCTTCTGTTTCTAAATATATCTGAACCGTTTGGTTTGAAGAAGTAAAACTCTTTTTATAAGCATTTTAACGAAATGTCTATGGGAAAATAAATGGCGGAGGAAAATCTCTGGTACAGTGCTGAAGCAGGAAGTGACGCTCCACTTTGGCTCTCTATGCAACACAACAAATTAAAAAGGAGACAGCAACCGACAAACACATCCAAACGGTGAGCATAACTCAATACTGCACACCACAAGGTCGCCTATTAAGTCTTGTGAAAATAGATCACGTATTACTGTAAGTCCTGTGAAAATATATAAGCCTCACACTTTCCTGGATGACTTACAGGGCAACTTTAGATGCAACTCATGTACTCAATGTAACTTCACAACAAGAAGCACCCACTTCAACCACCCACAGAGCGGTAAAGCTATCAAAATTAAAGGCAAAATCACATGTTCCACTACCAGTGTGATTTACCTGCTTAAGTGCCCCTGTGGATTGGGCTATGTGGGAAAGACTAACAGAGCTTTGAACTTTGAAGGCCCGCATAGCAGAACACCGGAGCACCATACGCACAGGTGATATAAAGAGTCCTGTTGCGAGACATTTTAATGAACTAAACCATCCTGTGGCTTCTCTCCGCTATACAGGTGTTGAACATGTTCTCCCACAAAGGAGAAAAGGAGACACAGAAAGATGTCTTCTTCAACGAGAACTTTACTGGATATACTACCTACAGACAAGGCCCCCCCGTGGTCTTAATGAAGACTTTTCCATCAAACCCTTCCTGTAAATCCATTGGTGAATGCTATGGGCCTAGAAAACCACATTTTCACCTCTGAGAAAGTCCTCCATTTTGACGCCTCGCCTTCTTTGATTAATATATTTTTTGATAATTCGATGATTTAATATCTTCTTCCACTATCATGTATTGTTGTTGTTTATATTTTTTGTTGTTTCGTTTTTTTATGGGGGGTAGAGTGTTAATATATCTCACGAGATCATAGTAGCCTACCCTCAAGTCATTTTAGAATTTATAGGCCACATGAATAAAACTTAATAGCCCCTTATTGTGTATTTTCGAACTTGTTGTATATATTGCTCCTTTTCACATTAGCTATATATTCTTAGCAATGTCAGACTCTTTCTAGGTTAAACATGTCTTTTGACACCTGATGTCCACCACACTGATCACCAAACATGATCATGGCCACACCCACAGGTGGGACCCAGATCCTTCGTGAGGAACACCTGAACCTCTCTTGATTATTGCTGCCTGACCTGACGAAGAGCCTGCAACGGCTCGAAACGTTGTCTTTTAAAATGCAAAATTAAACAAAACATTGGGAGCTATTCAGTGTCGCGAGTCTCTTTTAATCTTGAAAAATAATATAACTTGCAGAGTTAGACCAGTGGACAGTACATAAAAAGTTATAACAATACCTCAATACATCCCAGCTGAACACATGGTGCAACCCAATCGTATGCACGCACGCACGCGCACACAGACACACACAGAGACACACACAGACACAGACACACACAGACACTGAGACACACACAGAGACACACACACACACACGTTCACACACTCACTTCGCCACTTGGTTGATAACGGGTGCGAAGTTGGTGGGTCCGTACAGAGTGACGGTCCTCAGGCTGTGGAAGTAGGCCTCCAGGACGCCCTCTATACCCACACAGGTAGGATTCTCACCATCACCACTCTGAAATAGACAGGAGCACAAATACATCACTGCTGTGCACTGCTCATCCATATAATATATCATTGGCAATTTTACATACTGTAACAAGTCCGACGAGTCTGTTTGCAAGCACACCAATATCCCGTAAGAAAAGTTGTTACGAATTTTACTAATAGTCTGTCTTTTGTATACTATTATGTTTTTTATGACTACTCTACTAGTACTTTTCGGTTGGTGCATGGAGACGTCATATCCCATTCACAATAACTCTGCTAAGCTCTCATAACCCTGATGCAGCCAATTACTGTAAGAAAAATCCAATTTAAATTCCTGAGATTTAGTGGTATTAGCCGGGTCTCTCAGGCACACCGCCACACAGTCACTGTTGCCTTCTGCAAACGCGCTCATTTCCCAGTACTATTGAGAAGACCGTGTTTTCTCTGACACACAGGGACATGTACGGAATGTGAAGATGAATATGTCCATCTTATCCTGAACATGTGGCCACTGGCCTTAGGCGCTAAAACTGGCGTTGAACGCAAAAAAAACGCGCCTTGCGCCTGCCTCGGGAGGATAGCAACATGGTTTTAGGCCCCGAAATGCGCTTTACGCTGAAGAGGCGTGGCGCAGTGCCAGAATAGGCCAGAATGGGCGTTTCGGCCTTAAATACCGGCCCAACGCTATTTCCCCCCCTGGCGTTGATTTAGCGCTTAGCGCTTTTCAAAACCAGGCCTTATTCAATGCGCCGGTTATATTACTGTGTGTAATTGCGCGGAGCTCTCCTCTGCCATCTCACTCTCTCTCCCCCTCTCTCTCTCTGTCACGCGTCAGACAGGCACAATGACCGATGAAAAAAAAGTTGTTATACCATAGTTTTGAGCCCCTGTCATTCAGAGGCTGTTGCATCATCCTACCTGTGCGCTCCCCTACCAAAGCCACACATGTGAAATCTCCCAGCATGCATTGAGGTTAATACATTTCGACAATAAATAGTAACCAAATCAGCCTAAATAGACTAAGTGGTAGATATAAATAATATGTATGTTAACACAAGATGCAATTCTGGAACATTTCAATATTCGACAAAATAAAACATAAAAATGAAAACACAACCCTATGTGAAACATATATGTAATCCAGGTGGTATATATATCCCTCGCAAAGTTAACGTGATATAGATGAGTGATAGCCGTAATACGGTTCTACTGTGATGTCCGCTCCAATAAGACTTGGCTTACTTCACATGTACTTTTATAATAAAAACACATTTATGAAATGACTTTACATAATGTAGGCTATATTTATGTGCATCATTTAGCCTGTGCAGCAGGTCGTCTACAAGTTATAAAACTACCTGCCCTGAATGAGCCGAGTGGGGGTGCTTGTCCACTATTGTGAAAGTTATGTTTACAACATAAAGATCATGGAAATGGATGCTATCAGGAATGTCACCGATAGTTAACATTCTATATTGTAGGCTACAGGGAGACCGCATCAGCCCTGCTGAACAGATCTGTATTTGCCTGGCTGTAGGTTGAATTGTTTTATTCAGCCTATGATCTGTGATGTGCTGAGATATCCAAATTGGCATGAAGAGATGACAGCATGCAGCCAAAACCCAGACATGGATCGAGTGGATCGGAGCTTCGAAAGGAAGAATGTCGTTGAGTAACTGCAGTTCACCAATGAGCACAGTTGTGAATAATTCTACACTTAAAAAGCGTGGTTATAATGCTTAAGGCCGCGTGTAGCGCCGACACGAAAATATCGAGTGCGCCGGTCCACGCCCACTAATATGCGCTGCGCCTGGCGCTAAGCACTAATTTAAGGCCGTTGCAACGATAGAGCCCGTTATGTCTTAATTATGTTTCAGACTACCGTATTCACCTTATGTAGCCACGCCCATTTGACCCGGTCGTGTGGTCGTGTGACGATTTCCGGCAAAAAGAAAAAAAAAGAAAATGGCTGGCTGCTCCAATATCATCTAACTCCGAATTAACTAATAATTTAGCCAATAGGCTACATGCACAACTTCTTTACTTCCTGAAATTAGTACAGCTTCTTTATTTCCTGTCCTACACTATTGGATGAACTGATGAATCAGGTGTGCCTGATCATTGTTGTGACTGCAGCACACCTGACATTAATCAGTTCATCCAATAGTGATGACAGGAAATAAAGAAGCTGTACTAATTTCAGGAAGTAGTGGAGTTGTGCATGTAGCCCATTGTATGTAACATACCAAATAAAAGCAAACGGCAATGTCTTAGAATGCAACGCCATGTAACTGGCTTGTTAATTCTCGCATTCCAGGGAATTACGTTAACGTCTGCGGGTTTTATAGACGCTGCGCTCAGAGGAGAAAAAACCATCTGAAGCTTTCTTTGTTGGAGTCCAGGTATGTTTTACAAGAAAGTGCTCGTCATTGTCGACGATAACGTTATCTGACCTGGCTAACAGTGGATACTCCGCTTGCTTGCTGTGTACCGAGCTCAAAGTAGTAGGCTGCTACGTTCTTTGTTTTACCCCCTGCACTGTCCGCTACAAAAACAACTCTCTTCTTCTCGCGTTCTTTTGTATTTGGCGCCGTGACCGCCGGAAGTGTTAAAACAACCCGGAAGAATTTGGCCCACCCCCGTGTATGAACATAAGGTGAATACAGTACATGGAATCCCTGTAAATTGTCAGTGTCGTCAACTGTTTGTCTAGTGCCAAATAGCAAAAGAATGGGAGCACCAACACATGAACTGTTGATTGTAAAACAGAACGGTACTACTGTATTTGATACTGCTGATACTGGATTTACTGACAAGTGACAAAAGGTCTACAGATCAGTATTCAGTGTCTGTGTTAAAGTTAATCTTACAGCAGGTTTAATCTTATTGCAAATTAGAAACGGAACTGGTGAGATAAATAGTTTGATAACATGTGCAAGATAACGTTTATGTAGCAATAATAAATTGGACATCTATTTTCTTAATTTAGAACTGCAGTACCGAGAGCAGAACCTATAACGTCGGATCTTATTGATATTACAACCTTTAATAATTTAGCCCCGGGGCCCGTTTAATACCGGGTGTCGGTACCGATCCCTGTTATCAAAATAACATGTCTGATTGAAGATCTGATGAAGATCTGATTTCCAAATAAAAAACAGACTGTGTGTTGATGAATTATCGAAAACAGCCATGTTGTTGAGCTCATTAAACTTCTTCAGCAGTAAGAATAGAGAGGCAAAGTGACCGCCTACTTCCTGCTTCAGCACTGTACCAGAGATTTTCATCCGCCATTTATTTTCCCATACACATTTTGTAAAATGCTTATAAAAATAGTTTTACTTGTTCAAACCAAACGGTACAGATATATTTAGAAACAGGAGAGATCGCGTCACATTTCACTGGGACCAAAACGTAAAAAAAATGCGGGTTTAAAGAAGATATTTTTTCTAAGTTTTGGTCCGAGTGAAATGTTCTATGGTCTCTCCCGATTATAGCGTTAGCTGAACCATTTGGTTCAACGAAGTACAACTATTTTATAAGCATTTTACGAAATGTCTATGGAAAATAAATGGCGGATGAAAGTCTCTGGTACATTGCTGAAGCAGGAAGTGACGTTCCACTTTGCCTCTCTATGCTCCTATCTCTTTGGTCTCTTTCATCTTGGGGAACTCCCCCCCAGAAATAGAAGTTTAAAGTTGAATATTCTCACTTGACTCTATGTTGTGGAAATGCCTATCTGTCACGTCACTGTGGGAAACATTCAGATCAAACAGACAGGAAACAGGATAGTGTGTATTTGGGCTGTGTGGGGTGGCTATACATCAGATTAGCACCCAGCGGTGTGTGACTCTCTCAGCCTCTCCTCCCTCAGGAGGGAGGAAGGAGCCGCTGGGCGCCCCCTGCTGGGCCTGAGATGAGACAGCCTCTCAACCTGTGTGGCCAGCTGCTGCCACAGCGACAGCTCCTGCGCCAATGTGTGTGTGTGTGTGTGTGTGTGTGTGTGCGTGTGCGTGTGTGTGTGTGTGTGCGTGTGTGTCAAGCCGCCCTCCGATTCTGAAAAATGAGGCCAATTGTGGAAGCACCAAAAACGGCAGTCTCTCGAATGGCCACTTGAGGCTGGGTGCAAAAGCGGGTAAAAACCCATAGACCCCCATGTTAAAATGCCAGACTTTACAGTGTAAATGTAGCGAAGCTTGTTGGCTTGCTGGAGGCAAAGCGTTTGGGCTTGCCTCGTGAAGTGTGCTGGATCGTGGATGAAGGCTCACGGGCTGTGATCGATCAGAATCACGGAGATGGAGGTAGGGACCGACTTGTCGGTCCTGGGACTCGGTTGAAATACCACTGGGATGACTGGGTGTAAGGCAATCAGGCACCAGGGCCTGGCCGGTTGGAAGATGGCCAGGATTCAGTTCGGGTCCGGGTTTGGTCGCGGTGAAGGTAAACATGGAATCTCTTGGATGAGGTTAGTCAAGCTGGAATCTCTTGGATGAGGTTAGTCAAGCTGGAATCTCTTGGATGAGGTTAGTCAAGCTGGAATCTCTTGGATGAGGTTAGTCAAGCATAGCGTCACAGGACACCTGGCTTATATGCCCGCGTTTTGGTGTATGACATCACGTCATTGGTGATGTCACAACGTCCTAGGGAGTTATGACATCATCAGTGTTATGTCTCACAGGTGAGCTCTATGCTATGACATCATCGGTGTCATTGTTGATGATGTCATCATCATTACGTCGTGGCGCGCCGGCTGGTGGGCATCGACTGCCCCAAGAACAGGCTGGACGGTGGGCCATTATGGGCCCTTTTCTACAGCCGCTCCCAGATTCCTGTGGGGAATCTGTATTCTTCCAGAAATGGCCAGAATGGCCCTCTAGTCCCACCTGGTATAGGCAGGGCTTGGTTGATTATTCTGGGAGTGAGGGGGGCTGCGGTCCGCCTGGTCACCGGCCGCACGCCGTTGTCCAGTCCCGTACATCACAAGAGCCAAGATTTGGTCGCTGTCCTCGTTGGCCAGGATGTGTGTGGGATCCTACTGCTGTAGCGAGCTGTAATGGCCTCTGGGGGCTGGAGCTTCCAGTTGACGAAACTCAGCGGCGTGAGGTAAGCGCGGGAGCCGCTCAGGAGCCAGGGGTCTACCCATCCTACCCATCCTGCCCAGCTACTGCGGTAGTGAAGAGCCTCTGGTTCTGGTGGCTTGAGTTTCCAGTCGAGGAACCTCAGCGGCATAGGGTCGGTGAGGAAGCAGTTTGTCTGCCCTCGTTGGAGGGAGGCCTCTGCCCCTAGTGTCCCGTTGGCCGCCCCGTGGAGCGCCGGTGTGGCATCCTCACTGAGGGCACCGAAGGTCGTACACTCCTCCGGCTTGGGGGGAGCCGACCTGAGGCCACCGTAACTCGGCTTCAACTCCTCGCTCTTATCCGCAGTCGTGTGGAGTGGGGGTGTCTTTGGCCAGCTGTCTGGGTTGAGAAGAGGGAAGGGGGATCCGCAACCCCGCCTGCTGGTGGTGAGTGCGGGAAGAGGCCTTCCCCACGCGGTGTCGACCACAACAGCTACCTGTGATTGCGGTGGGTCGTCCTCCCACTCTTCCCAGGCCTGCAGCAGTGTCTCGGGTAGGACTGGATCATCCCAGCCTGGTTCCCATTTCCATCGGTGCTGTATGAGCAGGATAAGATGGATCCTCCCGAACTGATGGAGGGGCAAATTCCTCGGACGGGGTTCCTGCTGCAGGGCGGTGATGGGGTAAGGTTGCTCGCCTAGACCAAGGTTCGGTTCCGTAAAGGCTCTCTTGGTGCAATAGGTCTGCTCTGGGCGACTTGCCGGCGAGACGATGAGGGAGACGGCCGCCCCGTGAAGCATCTGGGGCTCCTGCCTCGCCGTCCGCCAAGGCATGTCCACTTGCTCCACTTGCCCTGACTTCTTGGCCTCCCTGGGGGTCTTGGCTGGAGTCGTCTCCGTGAGCCCGGGCAGGGCCAGGAGGTGAATTCTGGGAATAGGCAGTTGAGATGGCTGGTCCTGTCCTCTGGGGGGGTCCCAGCTCTCGACCTCGGCTATCCTCGGGTGGTTGATGCCGTCCGGCTGACTGTGCCCCGTGCTGTTGGTGCCAGCGTTCGCCGTGCCTACCTGAGTGTGGGGGATCGCAGTGGCGGGGTCGGCCGCTCCGTTGCACTGTATTGCATGCTCAGGGTCGGCGACCTCTGTCGGTGGACATGTCCTAGGTGGGAGTGTTGGTGTTGGTGGCACTAGAGCAGTGGGTTCCGTAGTATGGGTCGTCGGCTCTGGAGCCGCCGTGCTGACCTGACCCTGGTCTTGGGAGGTGAGAGGCACAGGTGGAACTGCCGGGGCCCCGGCGAGCAGACAGGCGCGAGGCCGGGCTGCTACGTGCTCCTGCTCGACTTGCAGCCGGGCACGAGCCCGGGCCTCGTGGTGGGCCAGCTCAGCTTGCCGCAGGTGTCGGCTTCTCTCCAGGCGGCGGGTGATCCGCTCTCTAGCTTGGAGGGCCTCCTCTTGGGCCTGTTGGGCCTCTGCTTGGACCTCTGCTTGGACCCGCTTCGCCGCTCTGGTTTGCTCGTTCAGCCGGTGGTACTCCTCGTCAGCTTCAGCCTCCTCCGCGTGTTGGCGGCGAAGGTCCTCAGTCGCCAATCGTGTCATATATTCCTCGTAAGCTGCCGCTTGGGCTGGGGAATACGCGTGGGCGCGTACGGTTGACCGTGAGCTGGCGCTAGAGTGTCGCGATGCACCATGGTGGTGGGAGCGGTGACTGCTAGCGCTATGATAGTGAGAGTGACTGGGGCTCCTCAACCGGGGCTCTGCTCGGGAAGAGGGTCGGGCCCCTTGGTACCGGGCTGACCCATGGCCGCATGGGGTCTCCCGGTCATGGGCGAGGGCCTGGGCCGAGGATATTCCGTCCTGATGGCTTGCGCCCTGGTGATGATGACTCCTGCGCCCGCTGGGTACATGGGCGTCTCTGTCGTCATAGGTCGAACCTCCATGACCTGACCTGT
>NC_139637.1:15302486-15347486 GCF_964638095.1 Poromitra crassiceps
CCGGACCTGAGGAGCAAGGCCTTTCTCTTCATCCTGGAGCACTTTGAGCAGATTACCACGGCCTCCGAAGTGTTCCTGGAACTCTCTCTGGAGCAGCTGACGGACATCCTGGCACGAGACGATCTGAACGTGAGACAGGAGAGCACGGTGTTCGAGGCCGTCCGCCGCTGGATCGCCCACTCGCCCGAGGAGCGTGAAGGTCACATGTCTGTGCTGCTGCCTAAGATCCGCCTGGGCTTGATGACCACCGACTACTTCATCAACCAGGTGAAGAACAACAGTCTGGTTAAAGACAACGCCAAGTGTGAGGTGATCATCCTCGATGCAGAGAGGGCCATGGATGATGTCATCACCAACAGACCCTCCAACCCTCTGACTCGCCCGCGCCTGCCTCATGCCATCCTGTTGGTCATGGGAGGCTGGAGTGACAGTGGGCCAACAAATAGCATTGAGGTATACGATCCCCGCGCCGAGCTCTGGGTCAACGTACCAAACGTTGAACTTGAGTCTCCCCGGGCTGACCACGGTGTTGCTTTCCTAAATGGCGTTCACATCAGAATGTGGGACAGTCTCAGCACCGTGCGGAAGTTCGACCTCTGTACCCGTACTTGGCACGATGTGGCAGCCATGCATAATCGCCGGGGCGGTGTCAGCGTGGCAGTACTGAATGGCAGGATCTATGCCATGGGAGGCTACAATGGAAACGTCCATCTCAACAGTGCCGAGCGCTATGATCCTCAGACTGACAAGTGGACTCTGCTCCCATCCATGAATGAGCAGAGGAGCCAGGCCAGCGCCACAGTACTCAACGGCAAGGTGTACATCTGTGGTGGTCACGATGGGAAGAGGATCCTGAACACAGCTGAGTGCTACAATCCAGACACCAACCAGTGGATGAAGATCGCCCACATGAGCAGCAGGCGCGGCGGGTTGGGCATCATCGCCTACAGACAGCGCGTCTACGCAGTGGGCGGCCGGGACGGCACCGACTCCCTGCGCAGCGCCGAGGCCTACGAGCCGCTAACCAACACGTGGAGCGCCGTGCCCGACATGCTGAATCCACACTGCTGCTTTGGCATTGAGGTGATGGACGACCAGCTGTTCATGTGTGGAGGCTTCAACAAAGGAGTCGTCTCCAATAAGGTGGAGCGCTACGTCGAGAGCACCAACGAGTGGCACGAGGCCTGCAGTATGAGGACGCCACGCAGCAGGTTCAGCTGCTGTGTGGCACATGGACTGTCCAACATGGCCGAGTACGCCGCACCTCGCCACGCCCTGCCCCCCGGGGAGCCTGCTGGCATGTCAGGAGGATCCATCTAGTTTAGTTTATATGTTTGACAAGTCAATTAAAAGGACAACATGGCTGCAACACCAAAGTAGCTGCTCAATTAAAAGAACATCAGGTACAAAAACGTCACAGGACATTTCCATTGTGGTCCTTGTAGTGAGATGGTGTGGAGGTGCATTGTGTGTGTGTGTGTGTGTGTGTGTGTGTGTGTGTGTGTGTGTGTGTGTGTGTGCGTGCGTGCGAGCGAACGACCTACAGTGAAAACCTTGAACCTGAGTCTAAAATTAATGTTTTGTCTAAGTTCTGTTCATGAAAACGTGCTGTCTATAAAAGTTTATCAAGAGCTGAGAGGGAAGTTTGACCTGTTTGAGAAAAGGAGGAAGAAAAGCCTCTTTTTGAGTTGTCTTCACCAGGTGTTCACCAGCCTCTACAGCCAGTTCCACTGCAGCATAGGAGGTCCCCTCTTAGATAGGCAGACATCACTCAAGCATGCAAGTCCCCTCTTGGCAACCTCTTTAGAAAATAATAAACAGCATATTTGCCGTAATATAATAATAATAATAAACATATTTGCAGTCAAGTACATTTTCGATTCTGTGTTTGTTTGTTCAAAATTACCAGAAACAGAGGTCCACACTTGGCGGGTGTACAATGATAGCCCCTGTTGGTGCGCTAAACGTGTGTGTGTGTGTGTGTGTGTGTGTGTGTGTGTGTGTGTGTGTGTGTGTGTACTCTACCACTGGCCAGCTGCACTTAGGAAACCTGTGGATGAGCCAAACAGATGTATCTCTCATGTGCACCTGCACCGCTCCGTGTGAGTCCATCAATTTGCAGGCGAGTGCTTTGAATTGTACACAGCTGCACTTCTGTTACTATGAGCCTGAGAACCAGGGGCGGACTGGGATCATAATTCAGGCGGGGCATTAGATACCAAGCAGGCCAGGCCGATATGGGCCGATGTGCGGGCAAAAAATTTGGGCCGTTTGAAGCCCAATTTGGGCCGTTTGAAGCCAGATTTGGGCCATTTGAAGCCCAATTTGGGCCGTTTGAAGCCCAATTTGGGCCGTTTGAAGCCAGATTTGGGCCGTTTGAAGCCAGATTTGGGCCGAGTCCAATTTTACAATGAGATGCACCCACTTTGACCCTGAAGTGTAATTATTACTTCAGACTAACTAATAAAGTAATAAAACCACTAGTAAACCAGTAGGCGGCGCCTGGCCTGCTGTTCAGTGAGTGGCCTCACTGCGGGCACCACATTTTTTTATTTTTTTTTGCAGGCCAGGCCAGGCCACCGGGCATTTGCCCGACGTGCCCAATTATGCAGTCCGCGCCTGCTGAGAACTGTTTTAACATTATACTACACTAGGCATCTCGCGCGCTCGATTCCTAGGCTCTCCCGCTGCACGGCCTCGCCCATCCTGCAGCTCGCTCGCTGTGCGGCCTTGCCCGCAGCTCTGCTGCTGTGTTGGGAAGCTCTGTTAGACCAGTAGCTATGATGTAGCTAGTAGTATGATGATGTAGCTTCAGGAGTCATAGCCCTTTCACATTATGGCACCCAATTGGGATCTGTGTCCTCTGAATTATAGCCATACCCATAATAATTCTGGGATGGATCATAGGCATCATCAATAACGGCATCAATTTCATCATCATCATCATCCTCAATGAACTCTTCCTCCATTTCTGGGTCAGACAGACAGACAGATTAGATTAGATGGCCCTCCTGTATGGGGGCTTGCTCTTCAAACACAGTCTCATAGCCTCGTTCCCATAAGTTATGGAACTCATCACGCCTCCTTTCTCCTTCACACGTATCACAGTGACTACGTTTACATGCACACAATATTCCACTATTATTCGGAAAATGACAATATTCTGAATTTGATAAGGGTCATGTAAACAGTATATTCCAGTTGCATTTTTTCCGAATTTAGCATTTTCCGATTAAGACATCTATGTTATTCCAGTATTATTCGGGTTTTAGGAGGATTCTTTGATCATGTATACTGCGCATTCGGAATATGCGTCTCAATCAGTGTTTTTACCGCAGTTTGCGATGCATGTTGCCTGTTTCTGGTCAACTGATGTGTGCTAGAAAGCCTAGAAGAGGCGATATAATCATATAATGATCCATCTCTGGCATGCGAAAAGAAAAGCCGACATTTCTGATCGGGAGGAGATGAGAAACATTGATTTAAAGAGAGATATTTAAAGAGAGAGTAGTGCCCACGGAAGTCCAAAATGTTGCGAGCCTGCGAGGGAATATACTTTTTATGAAAGTAGGATGCGCAACGGCCAAACTTTTCAGCAGCAAGCTCCTGAAACGGGCCAGGTGATGCTGGTAAGAATAGTGCTGCTCAGTCTCTCTCTCCCTCCCCGCCCTCCCTCACGTAAACGGGAATATTAGTAGATGTAGAAAAGGGTCCATAATGGCCCACCGTCAGGCCTGTTCTTGGGGCAGTCGATGCCCACCAACCGGCGCGCCAACGACGTAATGACGATGACATCATCAACGATGACAATGATGTCATAGCATAGAGTTCACCTGTGAGGTCATCGGCGATGTCAGACATAACACCGATGATGTCATAGCTCCCTCGAACGTTGTGACATCACCAATGACGTGATGTCATACACCAAAACGCGGGGATATAAACAAGGTGTTCTGTGACGCTATAGATCTCTTCCTTATACATCCGGTATTCTTCCTTCATAATGTCTACCATTAGCACGACCAGATCCGAACCAGACCTGAATCCTGGCTATCCTACGACCAGCCAGGTCACCAGTGGTACTTCAACCACGTCCGAGGACCGACATCTCGGTCCCTATCTCCATCCCAGTGATTCTGATCGATCACAGCCCGTGAGCCCTCATCCACGATCCAGCACGCTTCACGAGGCAAGCCCAAAAGCTTCGCCTCCAGCAAGCCCACAAGCTTCGCTACAGTAGATTATTCATTTAGTCGGAATATTGTCATTTTCCGAATATGGGCAAAAAGTGGAATATTGTGTGCATGTAAATGTAGTCAGTGGCACACGTCAGACCGAGGAGTAGGCAGGACTATCAGGGTAGGCAGATGATGTAGCTTCAGTAGTTTTCTTTTTTCTCAGGAGCTAATGGAGTTAGTTCAGTGTCACTCGCTATAGTGAGTGAATTTATGACATCACTGATTATGTCATTTATGACATCACTGATACGCCATTTATGACATCACTATCAGTGGTTTATGACATCACTGATTATGTCATTTATGACATCACTATCAGTGGTTTATGACATCACTGATGATGTCACAGTGGGATTTATGACATCACTGATGATGTCACAGTGGGATTTATGACATCACAGTGGGACAGAGAAACAGACAAGCCCTAGCTCCCATTTACTGATGATGATGACTGATGATGTATTTAACCTGGCGTTGCCAGAGTCACTCGCTATAGTGAGTGAATTTATGACATCACTGATTACCGGTATGTCATTTATGACATCACTGATTATGCCATTTATGACATCACTATCAGTGGTTTATGACATCACTGATTATGTCATTTATGACATCACTATCAGTGGTTTATGACATCACTGATGATGTCACAGTGGGATTTATGACATCAGTGGGATTTATGACATCACTGATGATGTCACAGTGGGATTTATGACATCACAGTGGGACAGAGAAACAGACAAGCCCTAGCTCCCATTTACTGATGATGATGACTGATGATGTATTTAACCTGGCGTTGCCAGATGGCTTGTTTTCACATAACCATCTGGGAACGCGCTCGGCATAGCTTTGGAAAGGGGAAGGCACTTTTCAAAAAGCTACTTGGCAGGTGATTGGATGAACCATCTGTCTATCACGTCTATCTGGCTTCTTGCTGTCGTCACGCCTAAGTCCCGCCTGCAGCTGCTTCATAGTGGAGGCTGATTGGTGTGAATCACTGGTGGGTCAGATTCAAACCATTAGATTGGAGCATGGCAAGATGGACTTGTCATGTGACCGCGATCTCATGATCTCGCACAAATTCAGCTGCCTTGAATTTTAACATGTCTGCTTACATTTAAAATCTCAATTACCAAATGGTAACTTGGCAAACTGGGTCTACTCTAAGGTGTTAATAACATTGTGCTTACCCCTCATCGGAGTAAGTTGAGTCAGAGATCACTTTAAACTTAATATTTAAATAAAACCTTTAAGAAGTTAGAAGATTTGGTATTTAATTTGTCATGGTTTGATATAGCATTAAATGAGTGAATGAGTTTTACTTCAACATAATCAATGGCACAATTTAGCCCCATGTGGCTCAACTTAAGCCCCTCATCTGGGGCAAATTAAGCCAAGACTAGAGACCAGTTTTCTTTTGGAAAGTCATATTTTGAAAACTGTTTATTTTGGATCCAAAGTGATTATTTCCAGGGATGCGCCACATCCTGAAATAGATGCACATATTTTAGTCGGAGACATTACTGTCACGCCGTCACGTTAAAGACGCCTGGAGTAAAAACTAACTCAACTCACCCCACTCTCCCCTACTGGGATATACCTGCTCAAATAAGTGACGGCGAGCCACTTATGCATGCATACTGTGATTAGCCTGCAGGTGAAGCAACGAGAAGCCCATCTCCATCTCTCCAGCCTGCAGACACCCAACACAGCCTGCAGCCAGGCAGCAGCTCTGCGTCCTGCTGACTGGCCGGTGTGGGCCTGTCTGATAAGGTGAGGACAGTGTTAGTCAGCAGAGGACCTATCAGTGAAAACCAGACCATTTCCAACAGAGAGAGACAGAGAGAGAGAGAGAGAGAGCATGGGAGAAGCACCAACAGAGAGAGAGAGAGAGAGAGAGAGAGAGAGAGAGCATGGGAGAAGCACCAACAGAGAGAGAGAGAGAGAGAGCATGGGAGAAGCACCAACAGAGAGAGAGAGAGAGATAGAGAGAGCATGGGAGAAGCACCAACAGAGAGAGAGAGAGAGAGAGAGAGAGAGAGAGAGCATGGGAGAAGCACCAACAGAGAGAGAGAGAGAGAGATAGAGAGAGAGAGAGAGAGCATGGGAGAAGCACCAACAGAGAGAGAGAGAGAGATAGAGAGAGAGAGAGAGAGCATGGGAGAAGCACCAACAGAGAGAGAGAGAGAGATAGAGAGAGCATGGGAGAAGCACCAACAGAGAGAGAGAGAGAGATAGAGAGAGCATGGGAGAAGCACCAACAGAGAGAGAGAGAGAGAGAGAGAGAGAGAGCATGGGAGAAGCACCAACAGAGAGAGAGAGAGAGATAGAGAGAGAGAGAGAGAGCATGGGAGAAGCACCAACAGAGAGAGAGAGAGATAGAGAGAGCATGGGAGAAGCACCAACAGAGAGAGAGAGAGAGAGAGAGAGAGCATGGGAGAAGCACCAACAGAGAGGGAGAGAGAGAGAGAGAGAGAGAGAGAGAGAGAGAGAGCATGGGAGAAGCACCAACAGAGAGAGAGAGAGAGAGAGAGAGAGAGAGAGAGAGAGCATGGGAGAAGCATCACCAATCTCTCCATCTTAGGACACCGAAATGGCCAGAGTGGACGAAAACCAAGCGGCAACCTCGCTCTTGGAAAGAAGAAGCCAACGCGGAAGTGGCCAAAACAGTTCCTCGAATGGCCACTTGAGGCTGGCTCCAAAAGGGAGTCATTCCCCATAAACCCTCCGTGTTAAAATGCTCAACTTTACAGCAGAAATAAACATGTTCACAACCTGGTACAAAAGACCGTTTTGGTCTCTAGAGCTAATTTCTCCCTTCATGACAACAGTACGGTACACGGGACACATTTTGACATAGCTCACCCATTTATGCAGTCTATGGCTGCAAAGAGAAGTCTGATGGTATAGAAGTCAAAGGGAAAATGGACCCTAATTATCACTTGATTTATTACCTCAGTAAACACTTTCCTATTGAGATCATCTCAATGAGATTATTTCTCAATCGCTAATTTCAAGTCTTCTTCAATACAGCATGATGTTCATTTGATAAATGATTGCTCCCACTTAGAGTCAAATGATAAAGAGGACTAATGGTTTGGGGTGTGATTGACAGGTCGCCTGTCCAGTGACCGCACGGAGTGAGCTCACGGATCACGGACCAATAGCAGGCGGCGCTGCGATGGCGACGGTCAAAATGCCAAAACTTGAGCCTTCCAAACGCGAGTAACGAGTCCGGAAATCATCGATGCTAACAGCCCTGGTTCTTCACAGTTTTCGCCTATGGGAGTTTTGAATGGGTTTTTGGCGCGATGCTTCTAATAATCTCTCTGGGCAACGCTGGCTTAATCAAACGCGAACCAGTGTTTAGTAATATCATCTTTTGCCTGATGAAGACCCAGTAGGGTCGAAAGCTTGCCAACCTTGAGCAAATAAAAACGGGAGCTGCTAATCAGTGTGCGGACAATTCCTTTATTTTTTAGTAATATCATCTTCACACAGGAGGACCACTTTTACGAGTTTTGAAGCTTTTACTTGCCGTTAAAAGGATGGCTAGCTAGCAAACGGCTAAATGAGACTACACTTTTGAGTCGATGGGGATATATACGTCAATAACGTCACCACTTCAAAGGGCGAACACGGAAATTCTCTTTCCCTCACCTGGTTCAGCCCCGTTCAGCCCGGGGTAATCAGTGCACACATCAACAACAGTCCAGGTTGAGTGCTGACGTGACGTGGAAGCCTATGCGACAGTGTGTAGTTCTGGATTAGCTTAGCTCGAACATTTTACTTCTAGGGCTCGCATTTACGCTTCAAAACTCATGAAAGTAGTCCTCATGTGTGAAGATTATCCGACGGAACTCTGGTTCGCGTTTGATTAATCTTGCGTTGCCCAGAGACCTTATTTGAAGCATCGCGGCAAAAACCCATTCAAAAATCCCATAGACAGAAACAGTGTAGAACCAGGAAGTTCGGGACTTCCGCATTCTGCCTACAAAAATACGTCATCCCTGCGGCTCTCTATGGGTGACGTCATCACAATATACACAACAGAAAGCATTAGGGGACATTCACACCAAAAGTGTTTTTGGAGCTGCCAGCGTCTTTCTGCAATTCATTCTCTATGTAAGGACGCGCTAAACGTGCTCCTCTTTCAAGGAACGCACCTGGCGTTTCAACGCTGGTGGCGTCTCGTCTTTTTGGCGGAGCGCGCTCTGGCCGTTTTTTAAGCTGAAAAAGTGGAACATTTGGAGGAAAAGCGCGCTGCTCGTCTTTTTACTCTTCCTACCTTTTCTCCTCCCAAGAGGGATCCTCAACCTCCGCTGCTGCCAGAATTGGCAATAATCTGGCTTTCATGTTGACAGTGAACAACATCAAACAGACAAAACCAGCTGGCTACCGTCCGTGTGCTCGTTGTGTGCTCAACTCTAGTGCGTGCAGGGGAAAACAAAACGAAGCGAAAAAAGAAAAAAAAAACGCTCCATGCGCTGTGTTTTGTGCACAATGGAAGCGCTCTCAACGTGATTTTCATAGCGTTCTGACTGAAAGAAAAAAACGCTTTTGGTGTGAATGTCCCCATACAGTACATCTGAAACACATCCATACTGTACATGACTTACCATTGGATGCTGTGAAGTCTATAGCTACTGTGAAGTTCAGTTGTGTTCTGTTGGAGAGGAGCAGGGAGACAAAATGACAAAACGAAACGCATGTGTTATTTTCACCTATTCTATTTGAATATTTCTGCATACCGGAGACCCTAAACAGTCTTGGAATTGCATAAAATGGGTATGACTGTAAAGCTGAGACTCGTGTGGATTCAAGGAGTCCAATTGTATTCATGTGTGATGATGTTAGTCACCATAGTAGCCATTTCATTGGAGTGAGACCATTTTTCGAAATTTGACCTCACTGTATAAAATGAGCTATTGTGACCTCTAGGCATTCAGGGGATGTATGGCTTTCCCAGGTATATTGACAATAAGGGGGTTTCTGAGCAATTTCCAGAACAGAATTTGCTCACCAATTTAAGAGAAATATAATTATTTGATACCAAATCACAACATGCCTTTTTCTATGGTGTTCCTCAACGTCTTGGTGTCTTAATGTATTTTGGAGGGTTTCCCCCCCAAATCCTGAATGGTCAAAAAATGATTAAGTCCCCCCGCAACTTTTTTTATAATTATATTGTGTCCACCCCCACTCCTCAAACCAAGGGCTTGAGAAGTGCTCAAACTCATGGGCCGTTGGGCAATTGTGCACCGTGCCGCGCGGAGCCTAACCGCCGGCCACCTTATTATAAGAGTGAGATAGCCCTAATTCACAAGCATGCCTCAGAGGACTTTACAGAGAGTGTCTAGCTAATTAAACACTATCTAACTGACCACAATCAATAAGCCAACTTAAGGAAGGGAAAAAGTTACAAAGAAACACACACACAAAGGCCATGACACACTCTGATACACTTTATACACACTCTGTCCCAAAGATGCAAGAATATAGGCCTCCCCCATGCACACACACACACACACACACACACACACACACACACACACACACACACACACACACACACACACACACACACAGACACACACACACACACACAGAGCGTCATACACGATTTAATCAGTTTACTGGGTTCAATGACTAATTAGTATGGCGGAACAATCTTCCCTCCAACATCTTGAAGGGGCTAATTAGGTAAAACAAATGAAAGGCGTAATTAAAAGTGAATGAACTGAATAAATTAGATATTTACAAATGAGATTTACCAATGCGAGCTTCCCCCAAAACGTTGCCCTTCAGGGCTACTATAAATTCAACACCTGCACGGTTCACACAAACCCAGATGGAAATCCAATCCAGGGTTTTCAGGTAAACTCGGCAAACACAAAAACACACACGCGCGCACGCGCACACACACACACACACACACACACGCACACACACACTGGTGGCACACACACACTGGTGGCTATTGACACTCGCTGTGAGAGCAAACTAATTACTATTCGACTCACCCTCCTCGGATGAAATCCACAAAGGTGTACTCTGACTCCACTTTGAAGGACAGCAAAGTTACCTAGCAAAGCACACACACAAATACACACACACACACGCATGTGCACACACACACACACACACACACAAACACACACACACACACAGCAATACCGAGAAATGGAGTAGAGTGGGAACAGAGAAACAGAGACACACACAAACAAGTGAAAGAATCAGGGTGACAGAGGGGAGTGCGTTAACAACATGTATGCAGATATGGAGGTAGGGTAGGTGGCACACTCACAGTTCCAGAATTGATGTATTTCTTCTTCCTGCCTTTCTTCTTGGGATTTAAAACCTATCGGCGGGCAGCATGGGAGAGGACGATTAAGAGGGTTCTCCTGAAACCAATTTATCCCTCGGGATGATGTCTAAGGACTTTCCGCTTCTGCGTATGAATAATGCAACAGATCCCAGATAATACTGCCATCTTAGCGATGGAAAATGATAGTATATGTTTAACAGTGATCCGCAGGCCGACGCATGAGATGGAAGATTGAAGATGCTAAACCATCCATCCATATAATCACAAAGTCCACGCTACTATGCATGGTCTATCACCCCATTTACATTTTGTATACTTGTTTGTATTAAAACCTCAGCGAGTATTTGCAAAGAGAAAACATCAGCAGAGCAAACTCTGTCACAACACAATTTCTTTTTTTTTTGGGAAACTTTGGGGATTTCTGCACTTGTTACAATTTGTTTGGAGTGTAGTATTTCTTTGCTGAGCAGGCTTTAATGAGATGTGGGCATTAACGGAGTCAGCAGCGCACGACTTTGCTTTATCATAGCTGAGGGTTCATGTGCATCTACGGCGGCTTTCGTACAGCAGTTTGCAAGCGCTGCAAATAACACACTTCTTACGCTTACTCTTACTCCTATAGACCTTATTCGATTGACGTCACTCACGTACGGGCACGCTCACCGCTGCCATATTGTTGACATTCCGCAGCGCGCTGTTTAAAAGTGACTGACAGCTGTCATAGCTTAGGACGCTAGCTAACGTTACTTACTAGCCTATTTAAGGCCGTTTTTCCTGCGTCAGGAGCTCTTTCACAACAGCGATAGTGTGCTGTGTAATAATACACGGCTGTAGTAATAGCAGCAATAAAAGCCCGGGTGTTAGCGTACTGTCCACAAACGTGAAGGGAAAGAGACTAGAGGCTAACGTTAGTAGCAAACACTGGGCTCATGCAAGCAAGCGTCAGATCAAACAAACATTTAACGTTAAGGTTATTTACCTTTGCTGTTACGACAATGTTTGATGATGATGATGATGATGTCGTTGGTGGCACAAAATTAAAAATGTCAGACCAATTGCCACAGATGAAATAGTTATAACGCTAGGACTCAAGGGATTTGAAAGCCTTCAGCTCCTGAGATGTGTAGCCTAGCTATGCCAATACTGTATTCACAATGTCCGGTACGTTATACCTGGCAATACAATGAGTTATATATAGGGATGCACCGATTGCCATTTTCTTGGCCGATTCCGATTTCCGATTTTTGAATAGTCTGACTTGCCGATACCGATTTTTGCCGATTCCGATTTTTTTTCTAAAAACAACAATTGACAGCTTACACAAACGTTTTTGTAACTTTGTTTGAAAATTAAGATTCATAGAACAATTCTTACATCTAATGGGGATCCAAATAAACAAATAAACAATTCTTATCATTTGCATGAAGTAGGACCATCTCACTCAAACACATCTCAAAATAAAAGTGTTCCAGGTTAGGCTACTGGACAGAGCTTTTTTGTGCAAATACAACGAATACAAAAATTTAATTAAATCCAATAGCCTATATCCCACAGCTATCATGCATTTACTTTTCCAAAAGAAAACAGGTGCAACAGAACATCAAAATGATCCATGGACAAGGAGTTTATAGACTGGCTCCAGACCAGTCCTCTTGAGTAGAGGGGAAATGAGTTTATGAGTTACAGTAACGATCTTCAGTCTGAATATCAGGCGGAGTTTACACACAGTCCGAAGTTTGGTATGCGTATTTTTATCTGCCATCCGAAAAAATATCGTCACGCACAGAAATCCTTGCACACTTGTGAGTCCGATATTATGTCCGTCGTTCTCATGTCGTTCTATTTGCAATACGAAACAAATAGTCTCTCCTGTATCAACGTTACAACATGACTTGACAGGCTGAGGCAGCAGCGCTGATGTGGAATGGAGAAAGCAGGTCGGGGAATGGTTATACTGGACACAATGCTCGCGTTCACCTCGCCAAGCCGACTGTGCGCTGTGGCCGGGTGCAGCAGCACTGCTTCCCGGGGAGAGAGAGCAGAGAGAGGGGGGCCAGTGAGGTGAAGCGAGCCGCTCAGACTGGACTCCAGCCGAGCGGGACTCGGCCGCATCTCTGTCTCCACGGCTTATTTTCGACTTGCATGTGTGACAAACTGCGAGATTTGTCTACTTCACTGACGGTGAAAAAAATCCACAACGAGGAAGGTATGCTGGCGTGTGTGGTGTGGTGACTGGGTGCCTGTCTCGGTGCTTTGGGGTGCGCGCACGTCATGTGAAAATCGGCTCACAGAATCGGCTATTTAGAGTGACCGGCGCAGATCACCGATCGAGGCCGATCACGTGAAAATCGGCCATTTCCGGTCACGTGCCGATCGATCGGTGCATCCCTAGTTATATATATATATTTTTTTGTAAATATATTTATTGGGTTTTCCTTTTTTTTTTACACAACATGTATTGACACAAATACAACATGTACATGTACATGTACATACATACGAATACAGAAACTAACCACAAACCATACACACAAAAAACAAAACAAAACAAAAAACAAACCAAACAATGAGTTATATTTACTCTAAGTCAGTTTTTTATAGGGGTCCACACCTCCGACCAAACTTATTTTTTCATCACTTCTCATTGACGAAGCCATAACTGTTGCTATACGCTCGGCCAGACTACGTTACGGCTGCGGTTCGTCAACAATATGGCGCCGTCCGGGGTTATCGAATAAGGTCTATAGAGCTCAACAGGCACGTGACTTTTCGTGACGTCATTTGCCCCGGAAGTAAGTTCCGCATTCATTTTCTCCAAAGACATTTCGATAAATCCTTTTATAACGAGTTTTAAGGCTGGAACCAAGCCAACACGTGACCTACTGAATCGTGAGTGACCATAAAACATTCGGATTGAGCAAGAACAAAAAATAACAACGGGGGGGAAAAAAATCGATGTATTTTCCCGTATTATTTTGTGTTCTTGCTTAAAGCTGGTTGCTTGCTTAACGGGTTGGCTTGGTTCCAGCCTAGTGACCAGAAACCAGACGGTGTTTTGAACAGGAAGTCATAACACAACTGGGTCAAGTGGGCGTACTACATAAGGTGGATAAAACATTTTGGCTAGTGGAAATTCTAATTGGCTGGTAATTTTAAAATCTAACAGCCATATTGGCAGGTGGTCAAAAAAGTTAATTTCAAGCCCTGCAGGGAGAGCAGGTGGTGACATAGGAGTGAGTGAGAAAAGGATCAAATATTGGTGGTTAAGACTGATAATGATCACAGCTATTAATTTAAAAGGAGTTATACCTCTAAACCTGCCTTCAAATGCCACAAGGAATTTTTTTTGTAGCCCTCTCTATCATCAAAGTTGCCCATCCCTGGGTTACGGCATGACAATATTTGTTCGGCCCTCTGCAACAAGCTGGGTTTCTCATGTGGCCCCCCATGAAAAATAATTGCCCACCCCTGTTCTAGAGGGACTGCCCCTCACATCCTGTATACCTGAGGAAATAAAGCATGTCGGGGAGGAGCCTTATATATTGTACTCTTTATTCCCGAGGTCTTCCTTGTGCTATACAGCACAGACTGGAAAAAAGATGTGCACTCAGACTCTCTTGATTGGTTTCTCACATGATGCCGCCCCGCCCCCAGGCCCCGTGTGGCGTCTCACCTCATAGACGTTGAACTGGTTCTGTCCCCGAGACAGCTCTCTGTAACTGGTGGTGAACTCGCCAATGAAGTCATGGCTGCAGAGAGGAGCCAAACAGGCAGAGATGAACACTATTTTACTGTAATATGCGACTACTAATTGATTCTCCATCTTTTCTTCTGTCAATCTCTCAATATTATATATCGTCGCTGTGCAATGAAAGCCACTTATCTCCAAAACGCCAACTTTTCAGGAAGTGAAAAAAACCCTGTGCTCTTAAAATACTGAACACCACGTTGTCATATATGACACATGTCTTCATTGTAGACAGTTTATCGCTGAATGTGTCATTACATTAATAATATCTTACCTGAATAAGCTCAAATGGTGTTACAGGATTATCACACCGAGTCTGAAGCACTTTCTGGCGGCCAGGCAGCAGCTCGTGGGCGCCTGCCTTCTAGAGCGCGAGCACGAGCTGCTGTGCTCCAGGCAGCGGAGCTCTTCACTCTGCCAAGCCGGGGAGAGTGGCTCTGTCATGGGGTTGAGCAGTCCCGGAGTAACGTGACATTATTCTTGTCAGAAACAACTTCGATTTGCATACTTTAAATGAGTTTGCAGCCCAAGGGCAACCCGAAAACACCTTATTGATCTATTTACGTCAGACGATGCCAGAATCACACAAAACCAAGCCGAAACACAGCCGGCATTCGGGTCAGCAGCGTGCCTGGTGACTTTTCCGGGGAAGTCCTCATGAGGTGGGGCGGAGCATGGAGGTCTGACTGTCACATACGTGATGTGATGGGCGGGTCTAGCATCCAATGGTGGTACGTGTTACATACTTACCCAGTAAAACATGTTTATTATTGGTCATTTAGACGCCAACACCTGCCAGTAGATGGAGGAGAATGGATATATTCCATTTATATTAAAAAGTAAAAATCATAAAAAATGGACTTAGGTGGTTTTCATTGCACAGCGACGATATATATATATATATATATATATATATGAAGAATAAACCACCTCCTCCAACCTCCCACCCCCTCTTCTCCCCCCCTCCCTCTTTTCGGTCTGGCCCCTGTCCCTCCCACTCATTCCCTCCCTCCCCTCTGTTTCCATATTTCCCTGATTGATCTGTTGATTGCTACCTTGTTATCCTGTTAATTGTTATTTATATCTGTTGCCTGTTGCTCGTTGCTATCTTGTTTTCTGTTAGCGTCTTTGGGTCCTTGAAAAGCGCTATATAAAATAAATGAATTATTATTATTATTATTATTATTAATCATAATATTTGCTTTTTCTACTCACTCTCTTTACTCACTCTCTTTTTGTACTTGACCAAAACACAGGACATGCATAAATAAAGCACAATAAAAAAAAAATCCATATTGACATGTCAGGGACGTCATGATGCTACAGTGAGCAGTTGGTAAATGGTAAATGGCCTGCATTTACAGTATATAGCGCTTTTATCCAAAGCGCTTTACAATCAGTAGATAGTCTACATTCACCCATTCATACACCGATGGCGACAGGCTGCCACGCAGGGTGCCTACACACCATCGGGAGCAAGGAGGGTTAAGTGTCTTGCCCAAGGACACGGCGACAGCAGCTGGGAGGGAGCGGGGATCGAACCGCCAACCCTTGCGTCATTGGCCGACCCGCTCTACCTCCTGAGCTAAAGGCGCCACCTAGTTGCAGTTCAGTTTGACTTTACTTTTTACCTTCCATCTCGATCCCAGTCATAGACGTCGACTTTCACCGTTCTGTAAAAAGTGGAGATACAAATAATCAGTGTTGTTTCTGCGGATCTGCTGCTTACCGGACCGTCCGTATCCCCGCCAATATGAGAAGCCGAGGTTCCAGTTCATTAAAAGGCCTTTTCACAGCGCCGGCACAGAGCAAACACGCACTCGCTGTTTCAATAGCGTCCTCGAAGAAGAGGGTTATTTATTGCCGCGGTAGCTCGCTGTAATATTGTGTGAGATTGAGAATTACAAGGTCCAACTATGTCGTTTTCCGCTGTTGAGGATTATCAATTTCACTTCTTTTAGAGCCTCCAGAATGTTTGGAAAAAAATGCAGGTGCATCGGTCGAAGGTGCAACTTGAAAACAATGAAAATAACTCCCACATACTCTATTGCTTACTGCTAGGGAAAAACATAATAATACAATGTTTCGTCTGTCCGACCTTCATCAAGTATATGGGCATTTCCATAAAGAAACTGCCTCCATCAACCAATCATCCAATGAGAGGAGCAGTCTTACTTATCACAAAATATGTCTCACCAATCAGAAAATATAGCATTACAAATATGATAAAATAGACACACTAGCTATAAAGATACAAATCAATGTTAACCAACAGCTCTCCAGAGGTCAAAACAGTGCAAAGTGAATCAAGGGCAAACAGTGTTATCAAACATTTCATCATTCTATTAAAAGGTCAAAAAGCTAGGTACATTAGGGACAAAAAATGATCAAAAGCATTTTCAATATCATCATACATTAAACATGTCTCCCAGATGGCATTGGGCAGTTATAGGTCAAGGATATAGACTGCATAAATAAATAGCATAATTGAGGGCATGAATTCGTTAGTAAATGTATAGTAAGCTCCATATCATTTAAATAGTAAAAGAAACATTATAGAGGCTACAGAGGACCAAAATACTTTACAGTATAAAAACATTTAAAAAAAGGGGGGAAAGGGGGTAGGCTAAAGAATATCAAAAAATGTGAATATAAACATATTAATAAAAGCATTGTAGAACAGGGAAGACTCATTTATAATTCATTCATCTTGTAGATCAAAATGAATAAAACCCTTGCTAGTGTGCAGGCAGTAATGATTACTTTGGGGCAAAATGTCAAAGTAGTGAACCTTTCAATTTCAAAATTTAGTAATCAACGAACTGGCGTGCTCAACCCAACGTTTTAAAGAAAGTTACTGGGTGCCGATCCAAAAATCTCAAAATAATTAAATCAAAAACAGCACTCACAGATGTCTAAAGTTTAAACTTTTAATGCGCACAGCAGCAGTACAACGGATGCGTTTCAGCCTCACAGGCTTTCCTCAGCGTGAGGAAACGCTGAGGAAAGCCTGTGAGGCTGAAACGCGCCGTTGTACTGCTGCTGTGCGCATTAAAAGTTTAAACTTTAGACATCTGTGAGTGCTGTTTTTGATTTAATTTCCAAATTTAGGAAATAGAAATATTCATTGTTTGCAGAACAGACCCCCAACCTTGACGACCCCCAACCCCCCCCCCCCCCCCGCAATGAGGACGCCATTGCCCACGTCCTGCACACCGCTGTCCCACCTGGAAGGGACGGACAGCTATGTGAGGATGCTGTTAGTGGACTTCAGCTCAGTGTCCAACTGCACCATAGTGCCCTCCAGGCTGGTCAGCATAGCTCAAGGATCTGGACCTGAACACAGCACTGTGTGTGACTGGAACAGTGGTGTCAGGACTTGGTGTCAGCTGTCATGCCTTATATTGTTATAATTGACTCTTTTCTGTTATGGAGCCTCCCAGCCAAAGAATTTGGTAACACTATAATAACGTTCAGTAGTAAGTCATTTATAAGCTATTAGTTAACGATGAACTAATCATTTACAAAACATTAATATAGATTAAGTTGTAAGTCATTCAAAGTTTTTATATTCCAACCTGTCTCTATACACATTTGTTAATCATGAGCAAATTATGAGCAAATCATTAGTAAAAAAACAAAAAAACATGAACTAATAGCTTATAAATAACTTACTACTGAACGTTATTATAAAGTGTTACCAAGAATTTCACACGAGTGTACTTGTGCAACCAGAGTGACAATAAAACGTCTTGAAACTTAAAAGAGCTTTTTCAAGGGGTTCACTGTTCATCTTCAGATCGATCGAGTGCCATTGTACGCATGCAGCGCTGTCTGTGCCACCTGCACATTTCACAAGCTTTCTGGGAGCAAGATTCAGAGCGTTGTTGTTGTTATTGTCCTTATCATCCCTCTTTAGTTCAAGAGTAACGAACACAGTTATCCCCCCCCCTGGCGAGCAGCGAGTGAGCAGAATCCAAAGTGACTCTAAACAAGCCGATGCACGGACACAGTGTTGTGCTGCACCCGAGTCAGTCTTAATAACACCAGTGCTGGTCCCTGGCACACCATAATGACCGACTGCTGGCATTATTCTGACCGCCCCCGGCGACAGGCGACGTCATGCAGGTGCAGATCCGGCCTCGTTCCTATTGGCCTATTGAGCCGTCCCTCGCCCCCCTTCCCCCCACACGTCATCTTAATCGGGAGAAATCACGTCGGCCCGCCTGCGATTATTATCATACGCCATCAATCTTACCGGAACCCCACAGGAAGTCGCGCTATCCGCATCCGTAATGAAATTACTTACCCGTTTCCTGCTTCCGCTCCGTATCTGAATACATCACGCGGAACACCCCCTCGGGGAGGACGGTTTTATCGGCTCATTTAAATACATTACGCCAGGTGATTGAGTTGAAGTGTGATCTGACCTGTCGTAGTCGCCGTTGCAGAGGGCTCGGACGGGGAGGGTGAAGGGCTGCCACACCGGGTTCAACGTGTTCTTGATCACCTCTGTCTTGTGGCAGATGGTGAACCTGCGCGCAAAGAAAATAGACATAAACACATTCCATATGCGCGGACATATTGTAGCCGTGGCGCGGCTGAAGCTAGTCCCCGTGTCACCTTTTCTCCTTGCGTGACCTAGCTGTCACAAAGTGTACGGTGCGCGTCGTCGCGGTGTCCTTTTTATATCTGTCAAAGTCTCTAGTGTTTCTAGAGCAGGGACGCCTGACACTAACAGTCCCCCCTCTAAAAAGTAAACCAGGCCAGGCGCAGGCGTTGTCAATGGAGCGATGGCATCTCATAAAACCTGCGCAGTTTGGCCGTATTTGATCCAGTAAATGAAAATATGGTTGCATGTAGGCTGTGTCAGATAAAACTGGCATATAGCGTTAACCACTCGACCCGGCATTCAGCACAGGCACTGAAGGACAGCAGGACCGATGCTGTAGTAGCATTGAACGTGTTAGCCACACAAGCTAACGCGTAGCCACAAAAGATAACATGGCAATGAATGACTGCGCAAGACGCCTCCACTCCCTCTTTGTTGAGGTCAAAGGTCAATACACGGTGCTAGGGTGAGTTGTCGATGTTTTCGGATGTGCAATGTTCATAAACAGCGCAAGATGATTTGGATATTGACGATAATGACCAACGTAATTAACGGAGTGTGTATCGATGTACTGTAATTCGTCATATACATGTAGCTACACGCACCTAGTGTCCTCTAGAGAGAGAGAGTGGCGTCAGCGGAGGACCAAAATGCAAGACTCATTAGCCAATGAACAGCCAGGAATGGGTCTCGCACTACTTTTGCATGCTAAAATAAAGCTGATAATGTACAATTTGATTCAAGGAATGAAAAACCCTTTCAAAGTACAACACAAACTGTCTATTTTCCTGCAACTCGACAGTGCTGCTTTTTTAACTCAAGAGTTCCACTTTCAACTTCCTGGAAAAAAACTGGTCCATTGGAGTGAATGGAGATGTCGGAACTCTTCTATGATACGGCTCTGCACGCACCGAACCGTGACGCCCATACCGTGACACCACGGGACGAATCACGGGACGAATACACGTAGCCTACCGTGACACCCCTAGTTATTTCATCCCATAGACACTCAATAATTGAGCCAAGATAGCCTGATATTGCTGTTTGACTTCCGACTACAGTACATCCGATACATGCAAAGGTCTGTCTGAAGGCATTTATTAGTTTCTGACTCTGAGTCACACACATTGAAGCTATTCTATGTGATCTCCTTTTGATAAATAATGGAATGGAATATTTGTTCACTTCCACTCACTGAGCCTCCCCTGAAAATGTTTGGAGCCCCCCCCCCCCCCCCCTCTTGCGGAGGCCCGCCTCCCACTTTGAAAACCTCTATTCTAGAGTATTAAAGATTTACACATTAGAGTTTTAGGTCTGCAAACATTTCTCGGAGGTTGCGGTTTTCATTTCCAAAGTGCTGCTTTAGACGCCGTTTTCCCCGTCAAACCCTCTGCTGAAGGTTTTTAACCCTCAGTTATAGATCAAAGTGTCCGTGCTGGCTTTTCAGCGACATCTCGCTTCACACTCAAAAAGGGCCGATGTCCGCCAGCTGCGGTACGGCTGCCCGAACAGACCCGCACCCATGTTATCTTGTCAGACGCATGCGGATCCGGCAAAAATAGAACAGGTGTGTATTTTTTCCCGTACCGCATGTTTTGCCCATCTATTAAGTTGGTCGAGAGTCTGTTTCCGGCAGTCGTACCGGAGCCGCACGGAGTGGACGTTGGACGTTACAGTTTCTCTCTCCAGGGAACTGGATGCTTTGATCAAAGGTACAGTTCTCAGTGAAGGGACACTGTTGATGTGAGGCAGCAGCCTGATGGCTTCAGGGTTTGCTTCCCCAGCTGTTAGGCATCCTCATACCTGTTCATGATGATGTATGGTGGAGTGTCCAAAGCCGGAGACAGTGTACAGTGACAGGGGACATTTCTAAGAACACAGTTTGTAATGCGGAGAACTGCTGATCTAAGAGGCTAAGAGGTCAAATACCACCTGAGATACAGAAACAGATGAGCACCTACATACGCTAAACGCATCAACTTCTTCAACATTCAAAAGCTTGCCAGACTGATGTGAGTATAGTCCAGAAATGCTCAGTTCACTTGTAATTCTCTCACATTTCTACATGGTATGTCAAACTCAAAAATCCTTATTAATCAAATAGAGGCCTTCGAAATAGATCGATTATAACCAAGATGGACGACTTTGACCCCGACATGCTCAGACTTACGTCCCGTCCTCGTTACTCCGGTAGAAGACCAGGAAGGGGTCCGACTTGCCGAAGAAGTCTTTCTTGTCCAGCTTGTTAGCGCACAGCTGCATGGTAGCAATGTCCTGAGAGAGGAGACAACTTAGACTTTTAGTTTGTTTAGCGAGACTTTTTTTTATTTTGCCGCCAATTTGATCATTCTGATGCAACGTCGGTCCGAAACCGGGCAACTTGTTGTTTTGGTTTCAGGAGCTCATTTCTCGGCGATGAGGGCAGAGGATTTGCGAGACACAAGCACAGCAATTGTGAAAGCGAGTCTCCCTCTGAATACTAAGTGACTGGCAATGTAAAAAAAAAAAAAGAAGCTTATTGGCAATGCAAATGTGGAAGTATACCGCAGCAAAGTAACCGAATCATATGTAGTTTACAGGCACTGCGATCCAACTTTTGATTGAAATAATGCATTAGAGTCGAGAACAGCAGTAGGAGCAGCTGATTGTGTTATGGGGTAGCTGTAATGTAGTCAGAGAAGCACTGGGGGAAGGCTTCATACATATGGATGGATGGATGGTGGAGATGGGACTTGGAGATGGAGATGTGACAGACAGGGACGTGAAGAAGAGGTTAGAAACAGATGGAGAGATAGATGGAGAGTTTCACATGTGGATTCTCGTTAATGGCTCCCTTTAGTCCCCGGCCGCCTCCAATAGCAGGGCGCCGTGGGAAATCCGAGTTTGTCGTTGACAGATAGGGGTCGTCTGCCTCCGCACGTGCCGCACACAGACACACACATATACACACACACACACACACACAAACACCAGATTTTCTAAAGAGCGGTTAAGAGCGAAACCTCCCGGAGTAACGACGGTAAAGATAAGCCTGTTCGCATAACAGTCTCCGGGGCTGACACACAAGAGGCAATTCTGCTAGTATATGACTGGGTGGTATTACAGTCATATATTATTGTGACAGGTAAAATGGGAAAATTGGAAGAGAAATATCACTTAGTTTGCAGGGCGGAAAGCATGGTGACAGTTCATTATAAACATTTTAAGTAGTGAGCTGTCGAGCGGTCGGGGGAACGCATGTATCACAGCCCGTCGTGTCGGATACGTCCGGGGGGGGGGGGGGGGGGAGTATATGTGATAATGAGATAAGTCTAAAGATCTTAAGATGTCCCATGTTAGGTCACAATTAGGTGGGCTCCGGCAAACTCCCCACGCAGAATTGGGGGTTATTTTCCCTTCAAAATGTCATGATGTGACACGGACAGATTGTGGCATCCTGTCCGTGTCAGGTGGGGGTGGCATGCGTGGGGGGTGCTTACACGCTGTGTCAGGTGGGGGTGGCAGCACGCGTGGGGGGTGCTTACACGCTGTGTCAGGTGGGGGTGGCACGCGTGGGGGGTGCTTACACGCTGTGTCAGGTGGGGGTGGCACGCGTGGGGGGTGCTTACACGCTGTGTCAGGTGGGGGTGGCACGCGTGGGGGGTGCTTACACGCTGTGTCAGGTGGGGGTGGCACGCGTGGGGGGTGCTTACACGCTGTGTCAGGTGGGGGTGGCACGCGTGGGGGGTGCTTACACGCTGTGTCAGGTGGGGGTGGGACGCGTGGGGGGTGCTTACACGCTGTGTCAGGTGGGGGTGGCACGCGTGGGGGGTGCTTACACGCTGTGTCAGGTGGGGGTGGGACGCGTGGGGGGTGCTTACACGCTGTGTCAGGTGGGGGTGGCATGCGTGGGGGGTGCTTACACGCTGTGTCAGGTGGGGGTGGCACGCGTGGGGGGTGCTTACACGCTGTGTCAGGTGGGGGTGGCATGCGTGGGGGGTGCTTACACGCTGTGTCAGGTGGGGGTGGCACGCGTGGGGGATGCTTACACGCTGTGTCAGGTGGGGGTGGCACGCGTGGGGGATGCTTACACGCTGTGTCAGGTGGGGGTGGCACGCGTGGGGGGTGCTTACACGCTGTGTCAGGTGGGGGTGGCATGCGTGGGGGGTGCTTACACGCTGTGTCAGGTGGGGGTGGCATGCGTGGGGGGTGCTTACACGCTGTGTCAGGTGGAGGTGGCAGCACGCGTGGGGGGTGTTTACACGCTGTCATTATCACGAAAACATAAATAAATAAAAATAAAATAAAAATAAAAAAATATGGTAGTGGTTGGAGAAGACAAAGCAGAGGGATATTGAGCTGCCCAGCTGTGTGTGTGTGTGTGTGTGCATGCGTGTGTGTGTGTGTGTGTGTGCCTGCGTGTGTGTGTGCCTGCGTGCGTTTCGTGAGAGACTGACCCTACAGTTGCTCAGTTCTTCGGCATTGAAGATAATGACTCCACACTTCTTCCCTGGAATCCCACTGAGAGAGAGAGAGGGAGAGAGAGACGCACGCACACACACACACACACACACACACACACACACAGAGCGGGAGAGTGTCAGTAATATAACAATTGGCCAGGAGGCAACATACATAGTCATAAGCTGTTATTGTAATAGGTGACAGTCTTCAGGTGCAGAGGATGCCCATTTTCACATTTGCTCGCTCTCACTCTATCACACACACACACACACACACGCGCACACACACACACGCGCACACGCACACACACACACACGCACACACACACGCGCACACACACACACACACACACACACCACACACACACACACACACGCACGCGGTGTGCAACCGCATTCACTCCCATCCATTCACTCTTCTTTTGTGGTAAAAGTTGCTCTTCCAAGGTTAAATCTTTCGCTTTTCCCCCACAAGTCTTTTGTTTCTTTCTTGCTTTGTTTCTTTCGCATTTAAAGTCGTGTTAAATCTGAAGGCTTAAGACTGAGCCAGCTCTAGTGCAGCAACAATCCAATGAAGCATAACAAAGGAGGGAGAGACAGAAGAGAAAAAAGTATAGCAGCTTTACTACAGAATAGACTAGGAGGCAGTGAGTGGAGGAGACAGAATAGACTAGGAGGCAGTGAGTGGAGGAGACAGAATAGACTGGGAGGCAGCGAGTGGAGGAGACAGAATAGACTAGGAGGCAGCGAGTGGAGGAGACAGAATAGACTGGGAGGCAGCGAGTGGAGGAGACAGAATAGACTGGGAGGCAGCGAGTGGAGGAGACAGAATAGACTAGGAGGCAGCGAGTGGAGGAGACAGAATAGACTGGGAGGCAGCGAGTGGAGGAGACAGAATAGACTGGGAGGCAGCGAGTGGAGGAGACAGAATAGACTAGGAGGCAGCGAGTGGAGGAGACAGAATAGACTGGGAGGCAGCGAGTGGAGGAGACAGAATAGACTAGGAGGCAGCGAGTGGAGGAGACAGAATAGACTAGGAGGCAGCGAGTGGAGGAGACAGAATAGACTAGGAGGCAGCGAGTGGAGGAGACAGAATAGACTGGGAGGCAGCGAGTGGAGGAGACAGAATAGACTAGGAGGCAGCGAGTGGAGGAGACAGAATAGACTAGGAGGCAGCGAGTGGAGGAGACAGAATAGACTAGGAGGCAGCGAGTGGAGGAGACAGAATAGACTGGGAGGCAGTGAGTGGAGGAGACAGAATAGACTAGGAGGCAGTGAGTGGAGGAGACAGAATAGACTAGGAGGCAGCAAGTGGAGGAAACAGAATAGACTAGGAGGCAGTGAGTGGAGGAGACAGAATAGACTAGGAGGCAGTGAGTGGAGGAGACAGAATAGACTAGGAGGCAGCGAGTGGAGGAGACAGAATAGACTGGGAGGCAGCGAGTGGAGGAGACAGAATAGACTGGGAGGCAGCGAGTGGAGGAGACAGAATAGACTAGGAGGCAGTGAGTGGAGGAGACAGAATAGACTAGGAGGCAGCAAGTGGAGGAGACAGAATAGACTAGGAGGCAGCGAGTGGAGGAGACAGAATAGACTAGGAGGCAGTGAGTGGAGGAGACAGAATAGACTAGGAGGCAGCGAGTGGAGGAGACAGAATAGACTGGGAGGCAGTGAGTGGAGGAGACAGAATAGACTAGGAGGCAGTGAGTGGAGGAGACAGAATAGACTAGGAGGCAGTGAGTGGAGGAGACAGAATAGACTGGGAGGCAGCGAGTGGAGGAGACAGAATAGACTGGGAGGCAGCGAGTGGAGGAAACAGAATAGACTAGGAGGCAGCGAGTGGAGGAGACAGAATAGACTAGGAGGCAGTGAGTGGAGGAGACAGAATAGACTAGGAGGCAGCGAGTGGAGGAGACAGAATAGACTAGGAGGCAGCGAGTGGAGGAGACAGAATAGACTAGGAGGCAGCGAGTGGAGGAGACAGAATAGACTAGGAGGCAGCGAGTGGAGGAGACAGAATAGACTGGGAGGCAGTGAGTGGAGGAGACAGAATAGACTGGGAGGCAGTGAGTGGAGGAGACAGAATAGACTAGGAGGCAGCGAGTGGAGGAGACAGAATAGACTAGGAGGCAGTGAGTGGAGGAGACAGAATAGACTAGGAGGCAGTGAGTGGAGGAAACAGCAGCTAAGAGATAGGAGCAGCAGATTGGGAGCCACAGAAGACAGGAGCAGCAGATTGGGAGCCACAGAAGACAAATGAGTTGGAACTTTGTGACAGTTGAGGCACAAAAGGGTCGCACCTGCCTGCTAGTCAGTTACACTTCCTGAAGTTGGGGAGAGGAGGAGAGAGGAGGAAGGGTGAGGAGGAGAGAGGAGGCAGGAGGGGAGGAGGAGAGAGGAGGCAGGGTGAGGAGGAGAGAGGAGGCAGGGGCAGGAGAGAGAGGAGGCAGGGGGAGGAGGAGAGAGGAGGCAGGGGAGGAGAGAGGAGGCAGGGTGAGGAGGGAGAGGAGGAGGCAGGGGGAGGAGGAGAGAGGAGGCAGGGGGAGGAGGAGAGAGGAGACAGGGTGAGGGAGAGAGGAGGAGCAGAGTGAGGAGGAGAGAGGAGGCAGGGTGAGGAGAGAGGAGGCAGGGGGAGGAGGAGAGAGGAGGCAGGGGGAGGAGGAGAGAGGAGGCAGGGGGAGGAGGAGAGAGGAGGCAGGGTGAGGAGGAGAGAGGAGGCAGGGGCAGGAGGAGAGAGGAGCAGGGTGAGGAGGAGAGAGGAGACAGGGTGAGGAGGAGAGAGGAGGCAGGGTGAGGAGGAGAGAGGAGGCAGGGTGAGGAGGAGAGATGAGGCAGGGTGAGGAGGAGAGAGGAGGCAGGGTGAGGAGGAGAGAGGAGGCAGGGTGAGGAGGAGAGAGGAGACAGGGGCAGGAGGAGAGAGGAGGCAGGGTGAGGAGGGAGAGAGGAGGCAGGGTGAGGAGGAGAGAGGAGGCAGGGTGAGGAGGAGAGAGGAGGCAGGGTGAGGAGGAGAGAGGAGGCAGGGGGAGGAGGAGAGAGGAGGCAGGGTGAGGAGGAGAGAGGAGACAGGGGCAGGAGGAGAGAGGAGGCAGGGTGAGGAGGAGAGAGGAGGCAGGGTGAGGAGGAGAGAGGAGGCAGGGTGAGGAGGAGAGAGGAGGCAGGGTGAGGAGGAGAGAGGAGGCAGGGTGAGGAGGAGAGAGGAGGCAGGGTGAGGAGGAGAGAGGAGGCAGGGTGAGGAGGAGAGAGGAGGCAGGGTTAGGAGGAGAGAGGAGGCAGGGTGAGGAGGAGAGAGGAGGCAGGGTGAGGAGGAGAGAGGAGGCAGGGTGAGGAGGAGAGAGGAGGCAGGGTGAGGAGGAGAGAGGAGGCAGAGTGAGGAGGAGAGAGGAGACAGGGTGAGGAGGAGAGAGGAGGCAGGGTGAGGAGGAGAGAGGAGGCAGGGTGAGGAGGAGAGAGGAGGCAGGGTGAGGAGGAGAGAGGAGGCAGGGTGAGGAGGAGAGAGGAGGCAGGGGGAGGAGGAGAGAGGAGGCAGGGTGAGGAGGAGAGAGGAGGCAGGGTGAGGAGGAGAGAGGAGGCAGAGTGAGGAGGAGAGAGGAGGCAGGGTGAGGAGGAGAGAGGAGACAGGGTGAGGAGGAGAGAGGAGGCAGGGTGAGGAGGAGAGAGGAGGCAGGGTGAGGAGGAGAGAGGAGACAGAGTGAGGAGGAGAGAGGAGGCAGGGTGAGGAGGAGAGAGGAGGCAGGGTGAGGAGGAGAGAGGAGGCAGGGTGAGGAGGAGAGAGGAGACAGAGTGAGGAGGAGAGAGGAGGCAGGGTGAGGAGGAGAGAGGAGGCAGGGTGAGGAGGAGAGAGGAGGCAGGGTGAGGAGGAGAGAGGAGGCAGGGGCAGGAGGAGAGAGGAGGCAGGGTGAGGAGGAGAGAGGAGGCAGGGTGAGGAGGAAAGATAAGGCAGGGTGAGGAGGAGAGAGGAGGCAGGGTGAGGAGGAGAGAGGAGACAGGGTGAGGAGGAGAGAGGAGGCAGGGGCAGGAGGAGAGAGGAGGCAGGGTGAGGAGGAGAGAGGAGGCAGGGTGAGGAGGAAAGAGGAGGCAGGGTGAGGAGGAGAGAGGAGGCAGGGTGAGGAGGAGAGAGGAGACAGGGTGAGGAGGAGAGAGGAGGCAGGGTGAGGAGGAGAGAGGAGGCAGGGTGAGGAGGAGAGAGGAGACAGAGTGAGGAGGAGAGAGGAGGCAGGGTGAGGAGGAGAGAGGAGACAGGGTGAGGAGGAAAGAGGAGGCAGGGTGAGGAGGAGAGAGGAGGCAGGGTGAGGAGGAGAGAGGAGACAGGGTGAGGAGGAGAGAGGAGGCAGGGTGAGGAGGAGAGAGGAGGCAGGGTGAGGAGGAGAGAGGAGGCAGGGTGAGGAGGAGAGAGGAGGCAGGGTGAGGAGGAGAGAGGAGGCAGGGTGAGGAGGAGAGAGGAGGCAGGGTGAGGAGGAGAGAGGAGGCAGGGTGAGGAGGAGAGAGGAGGCAGGGTGAGGAGGAGAGAGGAGACAGGGTGAGGAGGAGAGAGGAGGCAGGGTGAGGAGGAGAGAGGAGGCAGGGGGAGGAGGAGAGAGGAGGCAGGGTGAGGAGGAGAGAGGAGGCAGAGTGAGGAGGAGAGAGGAGGCAGGGTGAGGAGGAGAGAGGAGGCAGGGTGAGGAGGAGAGAGGAGGCAGGGTGAGGAGGAGAGAGGAGGCAGGGTGAGGAGGAGAGAGGAGGCAGAGTGAGGAGGAGAGAGGAGGCAGGGTGAGGAGGAGAGAGGAGGCAGGGGGAGGAGGAGAGAGGAGGCAGGGTGAGGAGGAGAGAGGAGGCAGAGTGAGGAGGAGAGAGGAGACAGGGTGAGGAGGAGAGAGGAGGCAGAGTGAGGAGGAGAGAGGAGGCATGGGGAGTGAGTGAGTGAATGAATGAATGATTGTATACAATACACAGATGCTACAGTATTAAAATACATCAGGATAGTGCAAGAAAGTCCTGAGTACTCGGGTACTCACCATGCGATGAAATAATAATCCATAGTTACCTGAAATGTAATTTCCGTGGTAATGCGTTGTACTGTACGCCTGGCGGCCATGTTTAGAAAGTAGTTCCGGCTATATTTACCTTAAAAAAAGATAGTTTCTCTGCATTTTGGATTAATATTTCATTGCGTGGTGAGTACCCGAGTCACAACATGACACAATACATAGAGCTTTTTGGTGCTGTTAGAAATGTGTGTTTTTGGTGACTTGGAACGGCTGTACTGTTTCATCCAATTCATTGGCAATACAAACTAACTGGACGACTGTAGCTCACTGTACACTGCACGCAGAGTGACGATGAAGACATTGTGTATCTTGGGTATGCATGGGCGATATGGCAAATGGAAGAAAGTCCCAAAAAGTTGGCATAATCCGGAGCAAAAGTGCAAAAAAATATTTATTTCCTCCAACCAAAATAGCCTATAACCAATCCTAACAAAATAATCTGCTCTAGTGGGAGACAGCAAGATGTGACATTTTGTCTGGTCGTGTTTGACAGATAATTTACAAATGTCACCACATCATTATCAATCATTGTGTCAAATGTGTCTCCACCGCTATTTATCCTGTTATTTCTTTATCAACAAAACTGAGGATACTGAGGACATTTGATCAGTTTAATATGCAGTTTCCTTTCAGCCCGTTTGACACGTTAGAATTTGCATAAACCATGGAAGACAAGAGGCAAGAGGGTGTCGAGATTGTAACAGGGGGAAACTGACAAATGAATTGGGAATGTGTGTGGTCGTCTGAGGACCCGGCGGTGGGGACCGCTCACGAACCCACACAGGAGGACAGAGACTCACGCCTGGCTGTCGTCTGGAGACGGACAGGAGGACAGAGACTCACGCCTGGCTGTCGTCTGGAGACGGACAGGAGGACAGAGACTCACGCCTGCTGTCGTCTGGAGACGGACAGGAGGACAGAGACTCACGCCTGCTGTCGTCTGGAGACGGACAGGAGGACAGAGACTCACGCCTGCTGTCGTCTGGAGACGGACAGGAGGACAGAGACTCACGCCTGGCTGTCGTCTGGAGACGGACGGGACAGAGACTCACGCCTGCTGTCGTCTGGCTCAGCGTCAGCAGGGTTTGAACACAATCGAATCAAAAATAGATTGACATTTCCAGTGCTAGCATCAGAGCCCAGTGAGACAAATAACAACCGACAGGCGCATTGTTACTGTATACCTCTGCCAATCAACTTCTGGAAAACTGAACAGCCAGATGAGTAAAAGAAGCGAACAAGTACAAATTCGCAATATCTGCAACCACATTATGCGAATCTCCGAAATGCAGGATGTCAGGGGCAGCCCGCCCTACGCTGCCTCTGCCACCAGGGGCAGCCCACCCTACTCTGTAGTGATGCGCGGGTCACCCAGAACCCGCCGGGTCCCGCGGGCCGGTCCGCCCCGCAGGCGGGCTGGGTTGGCAAATTATGAAAATATCGCGGGTGCAGGCGGGGCAGGCTCAGAACGTGACAAAGCAACATTATTAAATAATTTAGAGCAGTGAAAAAAAGCAGAGTAATTAACCTTAAAGACGTTAACTCTCTCTCACACACGTAGGCCTACACACAATCAGACAGACTCCTGCTGCACTCTCAAGAAACGCTTCAATGAGGTAGCCTATGTGCTCTCAAAACAAACATTTTGGAAGGATTATTCGCTGTAATTATTATTTGAAGTGTCCATAAAACTAATGCCACCGCAGATTTTCTGTTGTGGACTCGACTGTGATCTATTTGTCAACTTTACTGCAACGCGAGTATAGGCTGTGAACAATTGACAGTGCATGAGGTAATTAAAATAAATCAGACAGCGAGTCTCCGACATGAAAGCAGCCGCCCAACTCATCCAGAGCAGTACAACTGTTGTCGCGCACGCATGTGAGTGTCTGTGTGAGAGAGAGGGGGGGAGAGAGTTATTAGCTACTTTGCACACCTTGGAAGCTCTGCTGTGCTCCTCCTGAGTCCGGAGACATATTACATTAAATTGGCCATCGCGGGCTGCTGGGTTGGGCTGGGTTCGGAATCTTCAGATATTTTAACGGGCTGGGCGGGGCCGGCTGGCTCCAATGACGGGTTGGGTTGGGACGGGCTTTAAAAAACCCTGACCCGCGCATCACTACTACTCTGCCTCTGCTACTGCCTTATTTTAGCCAAGTGGCATGAACACAAGAACACACCTTTACATACACATACTTGACCTTTATGCCAAATTTCAACCTCCTATGGCGAAAACTGTGGCCGTCAAAGGGTGGGGAAATACATTTTTGTGGACCAAGCAACCAACTAAACGACCGACCAACAGAGCAACTGTCACGGACTGGTCTCAATATTCTAAACAACCTCGTGTCTAGCTAGGGGTGTCACTGCACCAACATCCGTAACACGAAGAAATTAACAACTGCAACCAACGGTTATTTTCATAATCGATGAATCTGTCGATTATTTTCTCGATTAATCGATTAGTTGATTGGTCTATATAAAATGTCCGAAAATGGTAGCAAATGACGATCGGTGTTTCCCAAAGCCCAAGATGACGCCCTCAAATGTCTTGTTTTGTCCACAAATATCAGTTTACTGTCATACGGGAGTAAAGAAACCAGAAAATATTCACATTTAAGAAGCTGGAATCAGATAAGTTAGACCTTTTCTCTTAAAATTGTACTCTAAACGATTAATCGATGATCAAAATAGCTGTCGATTAATTTTCTGTCGATCGACTAATTGATTGACTGATTAATCGTTGCGGGTCTAGCTGTAATTTTTGTACTTGAAGTTAACTTATTTACCTGGCGAACGGTGGGTAGGCCGCTTTGGTAGGTACTGTAGCCCTCTTCGAGGCTAGCAGGTGAGCTCCCGGCCCTTGGCCCAGCTCAGACGGCCGGGTATAGGCTATGTGAGGAAACCCAAGTGAGGCCTCACTAGTTCATGGCGCCCCATGAAAACAGGACTGAAAACAAAAGCGATGTGTGCACTACACCAACAAGGTAGACTCCGAAATCATATATAATATATATAATTGACTATAGTGGCTCTCCGCCATTACCACTAGCGTTCTCAATGCGGAAGTAGTCCAACAGGAGGGGAGGGGTCAGGCACGTACTGAGAGTCACTTTATACATCAGTACATACGCCCCATAATAGACAAACAAGCCTCATTCAATGATCAAATCAACCAGAAAACGTAATATAAACATGATCATATCTGAGCTAAAGGGATACTGTCTACTCTCACCTAACTGTCCGTGACACAACCTATAGCACTGCTGGTCGCAGCTAAAATAGAAGACTAGTAACAATCAATAACTCGTGAAATGTGTTTCTTTATTTACCTGACATGTATGTGTTGTACATGTGCTATTGGTTAAGCAAATGTTCTATTTGGTTTCCTTACCTTTTATCTTCTTTTTGCCTTCTGTGGACTACGTTTTTCTCGAGTATAGTCTGAAGTTAACCCTAACCCTTCCAGCTTCAATTGACTCAAATTATGTCGATTAGCCTCAGAAGCTTCCATAAAGCTTGCCACCATTTTCTGGAATTGTCCAAGCTTAAGTTTAAACGAAAGCACATTCAGCTTAGTGTATGTAAACTTCTAACCCACTGGAACGGTGATATAGTGAATTATCAGTGAAATAATCTGTCTGTAAACAATTGTATAGAATATATGTCGTAACCGACTTGCCAAACTACATAGTTTGCTAACATGTAATCTATGTGGTTACAAAAATAGCATGAATTACTTCATCCTATGGATGTAAAGTTCTGAAACTTCTGACTTGAACTGTACATCATGTTACTCAAACGCTATACAAGATTTGTCCAGGTTGAACTGGCCAGGCTCTAAACTGGACAGTTTAAACATGGAAGAGACAAAGCATTAGCTCAGGTCCAGCGACCGGCGCTAACCTTACCATCACAGCATTAATATTATTCATAACTCTCCTTTTCCCCAATTATAAGAAACCATACCACGTCCTCAGCTATTATTTTGTGTCATTTACCTTCTTGGGTGTCCATCAATCTGACAGTTTTGTCTGTTTTGTGCAGCAGGTAGGCCTATACAGTAGGGCATTCACAGACTAGTCGACTAGCAAAACCACTAGTCGACACTGTGCTTAGTAGTCGACTAGTCGTTTTAGCCATTTTTTTTTTTTTTTTTTTTTAATCTTTAAGAAAGTCTGTGAAAGAGCTGTTGCACACCTAAAAAAACTTTAAATCAGGTGCGTAGGATGGAAAATGAACTAAAAGTAGAGAAAATCCCGCATGACACTGACCTTACTGGTAAACTCTTTATTAGAAGATATATAGGGAAACAACGTTTCGGTACTAGACCTTCATCAGGTTTTAAAAACTTCTTTAAGAAAGAACATGAGGTATTTACACGACATACATGGACTATCATATCCCATATCCCCCACAAAGAACATCAAAACACAACAAAACAAAACAAGAAAACTGCATAAGATACACAATAATCCAAGAACAAACAAGACTATTGGACAAACAACCAAACAAAAACAATGCATTCAAAGTAAATACATAGATCTTGCCCTGTTGGCAGCTAGGAAATGCATAGCTTTAAATTGGAAAGCATCCAATCCCCCAGCTGTAGTTCACTGGTGGAATGAACTCTCAAGCTACCTGGATAACATTTACTACAAGAGCAAAGGCAGATTCTTAGACATCCCCAAAATATGGCAACCACATACAGAGTTTGACTTTAAGAACTTTTTACCCCAGTGTCATTAGGCTTATCAGGATAGGAGCTGAATGCATTGTTTTTGTTTGGTTGTTTGTCCAATAGTCTTGTTTGTTCTTGGATTATTGTGTATCTTATGCAGTTTTCTTGTTTTGTTTTGTTTTGTTTTGTTGTGTTTTGATGTTCTTTGTGGGGGATATGGGATATGATAGTCCATGTATGTCGTGTAAATACCTCATGTTCTTTCTTAAAGATTTTTTTTTTTTTTTTTTTATTAAAAAAAAATTAAAAACGGTTAGTCGACTAGTCGACTACCTTTAGGGACGACTAGTCGACTAGTAAAATTCACTAGTCGTGAATGCCCTACTATACAGTTGTACATGAGAAGGAGACATGAAGCAAATAGCGATGTCCTTTTAGGTTTTAGCGTCAGGAATTGAAATCTCATTACTCTGTCATAGGCTACATTAACTCAGGAATTATTCATGCTACCTGTACTTGATGCTAATTCTGTCACGTCTTCTTGAGTACCTCTTGGGCTGCTCCCACTTACTCCGCCGTTGACCCTAACCGCGCCATCCATTGCATGTAAATGAGCGATCTCAACAGAGAGTGAAACCCCGGGCCGACAAAACAAACTGTTGCTCTTTACTTTGGTGGGACTTTTGGTTTCCCTTCTCAAATTTACAAATCACCACTCTGAATAATTTCATAATACATGTATAAAAGCAAAAGCCACAGCTAACACCTGTATATTTCTTTGGATTTTCTATTGAGTAATAGGGATGTCACAATATATCGTCCCACAATATATCGCGATATCAAAACGTGACAATACGCATCGTTGAGATGAAATCTCATATCGTGAGAAAAATAAGCTGAACATGGTGGCACTGATCTGCATCTGATTGCATGCTCGCTCTCGGATGAAAATGGCGGAATTACTCAAATTAACGTGGAGGATGCCCCCTCAACTTACAAGTCGATCGCAAAAAAATATTGTTAAAATTTTGTATCGTATCGTTATCGTGAACCCAATATCGTGTATCGTATCGTATCGTAAACAATGTTTTCGTTCATAAACAACCCACAACGGCAAGATTGGAAAGGCAACGCCTCATATCAAGAAATGTGACGCCTGAAAAGGGAGGATGGGATCCGGTCAAACTACAAATTTCTAAAGCTCAAAGCGCGTTAGGGAAAAAAATACATTTTGAACTATTTCAGTTGCGCTTTCGACCAAGAAAATTTGAGAGATTGTGTTTGTTCCACAGTTGTCACTTGGCTGTCAACCGATCTGTCGCTCGGAGGATAGAGGCCATTTTTCAAACTGTCACAAAGATGACAGCTAAGGGTCAGGGGCTTTGATATCCCATGCACCCTTTTAAATCGACCATCCTGTTCCCTCATAAGTACAAACGCGCGCGCGCGCGCGCGCACGCACACACACACACACACACACACACACACACACACACACACACACACACACACACACACACACACACACACACACAGCTAATCCAAGACTTGCAAGTTAACCTGCATGCCTGGAGATGTAAGGATGACATATTTGTGATTAGTAAAGATGATTTTACGGTGCATAAAGTACCTTATTCCATCCTCAATCCAAAAGCGTGTTGATCTGTAACTAGTTCTGATCAATTGGAGTAATTGTTTTACAGAATATCCGCAATTTTTTTTATCCTTGTCCATCATAATGGTGTAATGAGTAATTATTGTGTTTTATTGGTCTCGCTTTTGTGATAACCAGTGGTGTCGTGGTGCCTGGAGAAGGCATACTCTTAATGTATGCCCCCAGTTTTTACACTGTGGACACTAGGGGCCGAGGTGTCTAAGAGGGTTTGTCGGTATGTCCATCCGTTTGTCCCCCTGAAAGAAAGAAAGAAAGAAAGAAAGAAAGAAAGAAAGAAAGAAAGAACTTGGTCGGGTGTGGAAAGTTAATCAGTTCTTCCTTGGCCCTTGACCAACCCTGCACGATATACTCCGTATAACTGTGTATACCCTGCATGATATACTCTGTATACCTGCGTATACCCTGCACGATATACTCCGTATAACTGTGTATACCCTGCATGATATACTCCGTATAACTGTGTATACCCTGCACTGTGTATACCCTGCACGATATACTCCATATACCTGTGTATTCCCTGCATGATATACTCTGTATACCTGCGTATACCCTGCACGATATACTCCGTATAACTGTGTATACCCTGCATGATATACTCCGTATAACTGTGTATACCCTGCATGATATACTCCATATACCTGTGTATACCCTGCATGATATACTCCGTATAACTGTGTATACCCTGCATGATATACTCCATATACCTGTGTATACCCTGCATGATATACTCCGTATAACTGTGTATACCCTGCATGATATACTCCGTATAACTGTGTATACCCTGCACGATATACTCCGTATAACTGTGTATACCCTGCACGATATACTCCGTATAACTGTGTATACCTTGCACGATATACTCTGTATACCTGTGTATACCCTGCACGATATACTCCATATACCTGTGTATACCCTGCACGACTGGCTATAACCTTTTATGTTTCCATCTCCTCTCCTCCTCCTCTTGTCCCAGCAGTACAGCAAATAGAACCTTATGAAATGGGTGTTCTGAGTCTAAGCTCATGGCACATGAACGCCCACCACCAAGAGCTCAGGTCTGCTCAAGGTTTTCTTCCCCATTAAAGGAGGTCTTTCCTTGCCGCCATCACTAAGTGCACGCTGTTGGGTAATTGTTTCAATTGTCACATGTCCTGTGCAGTAAATCACCAGTAACAGTACATGAGAATTGTTTCAATTGTCACATGTCCTGTGCAGTAAATCACCAGTACAGTTACATGAGAATTGTTTCAATTGTCGGGTCTAAAATAAAGAGTCTGGTCTCACCTGCTGTATTTGTAAAGCGCCTTGAGATACTGTAACTCTTGTTATGTTTCGGCGGGATATAAATATAAAATTGATAATTGAATGGATAAGCCAGGCGGCATAACCGCTCTTCAGCCCCCGCCGGTTCAGCTCTCTGTCTGTGGAGACTCAGGGTTAAAGCAGAACACAGAGACGGGGCGGATCGTAGCACCACTGACACAGACTTATTTATGGGTATTAAGGACCGAGGAGGGGGAAGAAAGCGTCCGACTGACAGAGATGAGGGAGGTGTGGGGAACATAAGAAGCGAGGCCAGTGACAATGGCAGGGAGTGTAACACCGAGGCGAGGCATAGGGGAAAGGCAACGCACGATGAAATCGGAGGGAGAACCTAACGCCAACGCCAACGCGACTTCGTCCTTCAGGGGGCGACGGAGTCTCGGGCGTCAACAGTGAGGGAATTATTTATGAATGGATACACAGTAGTGTGTGTAACCCCCACAGCCACCAGCTATCCCCACTGGACACGAGAGCAGCTTGGACGCTTTGGCTATGAGTCCGTGTGTCGACTTCTCTCGCTATACAGAATAACAATGACATACCGCTCCACAGACAGAGAGAGTGAAACTATTTGGCCCGAGCTCTCGTGTTTCTCATCACAAGATGCATCTGAGGCTCGTTAGATCTCCATGTTGGAGCCAGAATCCTGTTTTGTTGGTATTGCTTGAAGCTTGAATTACAGGCTTATATGTACGGTCTTGTATTTTGCAACATCTCCTGCAGTATCGAGCCAAAATATCATCCAAGGAAGAATCTGTCAGCCGTGAGCCATAAACAGCTTATGGGACATCAGCAAGCCATGCCGCCATTACTAATAATATAATAATAATAATCATTGGATTTATATAGCGCCTTTCCAAGTGCTCAAAGCGCTTCACAGAATCATTATTCGTTCACACCATTCGTACCGGTGGTTCAGAAGCATGGCAGCCACACATCGGCGCTCAACGGCCCCTCCGACGAGGCAAGGAGGGTTAAGTGTCTTGCCCAAGGACACAACGACAGCAGCTGGGAGGGAGCGGGGATCGAACCGCCAACCCTTGCGTCATTGGCCGACCCGCTCTACCTCCTGAGCTAAAGCCGTCCCAAGGTGATTACTGATAAGGTGGCATCACTCTCTTGAAAGTAGTTCGCCGTATCCACCTTATTCTTGAATGCCCCACTGTACAAATAATTGTGGGTACAAGTTCCGGTTTAACGTGACTTATTGTTGAAGCTTGCCATTTCCTTTGTTATACTCTTTGGCTGCAGAGCCGAATTATAAAGCGGAAACTGGAGTCCGTTAGAAAAGTTATAAATATAGTCACGTTAGAAACAACTAACCAACGCTGGGAGTCCGGATGGAAACAGTTACTCGAAATGGTTAAAAGTTAAATCAATTTTGTCATTTAGTGGCGTTTTACTGCCATGTAACAAAAAAGCTAGCTAGCTGCTAACATTAGCCACAGTAGGCTGCGCACTGCGCTCTTAAAGGGATATTTATCAACGAGATTTTTGCCAAGCTGGACCTGATTAGTGATTTGCTCCGTTCGCCCAGACGGGTGTCAAGCTGTCAGCAACAAGGCCGGGAGGATCACACCGGCAGTCTCATACGGGAGGGGTGGGGTACTACAGTATACGATACTTGACTTGTTACCAAGGGGTGAAGTAACTAATTACATCAACTCATGTTATTGTAATTGAGTGGCTCTGTGTATTTTTTTGAGTAATTCTTAAAGTCTGTAATTTGACTGTCTGAAGTATTGTACTTCAGTACATTTTAAAATAATTCTATTAAGAGCATTTTGTGGCTCTCCATAACTATTATAAACTGGCCAGAGAATTAAGAGTAATCTGGCTTTACTTTGTTTTGTAATCAAATCCCCCCCCCCCGCCCAAATTAATTGTTTTTAACTCTATCCTCTCATCACATCAATGTTCAATGTTTAAAAAAAAAAGAAGAAGTAACTGAGTACATTTTAAATGAGCTACGTTTTTACACCAGTACTTTTACCTCTAGTAGAGTAAAACCTCTGCCTCAGGACATGTACTAACAGTAGCAGCCTACTACTACTACTAGTCAGGTAATATTGTGAAAATCTGGGAATAAATTCCTTACCAAGAAATCTCTTCACCAATGTCTTTGTAAAGGTGTTTAATAACACATATAAAAAGATTTAAATTCAACTCCCGGAGGAAAACATGTGACAGCTGCTGAAATTTGGGATACCCGGAACCTTATACGTGAAAAATGTAAAATGTTTAATTCTGCCTTAAGTAGCTTGTGAGGGGTCAAACTAGGGGTTTTTCATGATTCTGAATCAATTGCAAGCATTTGTTTTGCACCAAAACCACTCATTGGTGGGAAAATGGCCACGCCCACTTTTACATGTAAATTAAAAAGTAGCTTTATTAGTTTATTTCAATAACTCGCTCAAATGCTTGTTAGAAAAATACTGCTTTGAGCCAGATGCGGAGATCGAAGGTCACTATGGTGACTGTGTCCCTGGAGAGCCGCATGTACTCTTTGAGAGTGGTGAAGATGGTCCCGAGGTCATTAGGGTCACCTTGATGACTGGGAGGAAGTCAACCTGTGTGCTCTGCTTGGCATCATCTGCATGGCTTCTCTTCATTCAGCCATTCCAGTTGGAGTGCTGGAATTCTGGATCTTGAGCTTTGATCACCCACCCTGCTGTCCAGAGCGTGTCTCCCGGAGAGAGGAGTGGTTTGTCTTGTGTCAAGGGGGAAGAGAGCTCAGCAATGGGAAGAAACGTGATGGCGTTAATCCCTGTCAGTTTCCTGTTGGTGAATGGAAGAATCTTCACTTCAGCTGCTTTCAGGATCTTAGCCTTGTGGAGTGCTTTCAACTTCACCCTGTTGACACCTGTTCTGATCATCTGCCAAAGGTGGCAGTGGAGAGGTGACTTTAATCAAACCCATTGAATGAAAGGGAGTGTTCCTGTAAATAGAAACAATGTTTAAATCTATATTGTCTCCAACAAACTGAGTGACTGCACAGACTGAGCTTGTATCCCCAACCTCCATGGAGACAACCTGATCGGCACTCTGAATTTCTCTTACACCAGCTATCGTACCTGATAGATCCTCAAGTTCGACGTCAACCTCAGCCTCATCATCTATCTGATTGTCAGTTTCTTCAACAATGGTACCAAGAGTGCCAGAAGCATCAGAGATGCCAACTCCATTCCAGTCATTGAGGAAGTAATATTAGTAACTTTGTGTCTCTGCGTAAGACTCGGTGTACCCCAACCTGTGTAACTTGTTGAGCATCCACTTTGACCCAAATCTATGATCCAGTTGTATGGCAAGCCCCATCTGGTATGGCAATACCCCTGACCTTATAAAGTTCTGCCCCCAAATGGCTACTCTTTCATCTGTCTTCACTATTGGTCTCAAGAACACCTGAATGCTCTCAGGAACAAGTGCCAGCTGACTAGAGATATCAGTCATACTGTGTGCAGTGGGGTATGACTTTGGATCTAGATCAACCAATGTCATTGCAAATTAACTTTAGTGCAGTCTTGATCATCTGAGTCTTCTCATCTCCAAACTCAACATTAGCATGATGCTCTCTAAGGATGTTGGTGGTCTTATCTTTGAAACTGAGCACATCTGTCCTTCTGTTCTGTGATGTGAAATGCAGAGTGTCATGGTATTTCTCTAGGAGCTTCTTCTTTAGCCCCTTCTTTGAATACGACAGGCTCTTATCTGGTGACTGATCAAACTGCTGCATCTTTTCGTGGACCTGGTCAAGTGTCATCATCACCCCATGCTCGAGTTCCCAGTCTAACCATTCACAGAGCTCATAGAAAACAACCTCTCACTCCTCATCCGTTTTCCTTCCTACATCTTTAGTCTTGGAGTAATGACCACCCGTCTCAAAAATAACTTTGCAGCGCAAATGATACAGGGTTTCCTCTGCTACCAAGTCATTTATCCCTTCCAGACGGCCAATGACTTCAGTGTCCCAATCGTCCTTGCGACCATGTGCTGTCTTCAGCAAGCTGGTCTTCAGTCCATCCGCAGTTAAGTTGTCCGGAACTCTGTATTGCTTTCTAGCAGTCTCTGGCTTTTTGGGGAAGAGATGAGCAGGCTGGTTGCAAAGAATGCATACATTCTTGTACAGAAGCTGAACGGAACGTGAACTTGTAGATGTGCACGCAGTATGCACTGAACCCAGAGCAACTGCGTTGTCTCTTCATCTGTGCTGACTTTCTCTGCCTCTGCTGCACGAGTTGACTTCATGGTGACCTGGACAGACTTGTTGTACAAATCACGTTTACACTCTTTGTGGTATCTCAGTCTTCCGACATTCTGTGCCTCCTTCATACGCTCCAAAATTGCAGGATTTTCAACTGCTTCCGCATATGCCAACAGATTACGGTAGCCTTTAGTAGTTGCCTGTGCAGGCTTCTGAGCTAGCGTTTCTGGACCATCACAGATGAAGCAAGTGAGCAGAGGTGCATTAACATCTGCGTCCATACTGCTAGACTGTAATGCCATACAAAGGAAAAGGGCAGGAACTTCATTTTTGGTCGAAAATGAGTTATACTCAAAAACATCATGCCTCTTGTACTTTGGGAAAAATAGGGGGTCAGATACAGTAACTGCAAAAAGCCCTCTAGAAACCAAGACAAACAACTGTATGCTAGCTAGCTAATGTTAGCGTGAGGCAGTCAGATAGCACTGATGTAAAATGGTCATCAGATGCACTAGGGGTGTGTTATATACAAGTGGGAGTTATAGGTAACCAGGTTACCTAATGTTAGCTAGCTATCTAGCAAGAAAGCTAATTTTATGATAGTACACTTCTTAAATAGTATTTATATATGCATATTATCAATGTAGTGACATGAAATATGTCCAGTTGTAAAAGACAATACTTACATATCAGATGAAAAATCTTGCAGTATTTTGCTGAGTGGTGAATATATCCACACAGGAGAAGGTTGCAAATGGCTTGAGCATGTCTGGCACCTGCCACTCCAAACTCACCAACAACAGTTGCCAGTAAATAATAAGTAGTCACCATGGCAAATAAATAAACCAATATAGCTACTTTTTTATTTATTTAGATGCACCCAGCAACATGTCATAAAAAAGTGGGCGTAGCCATTTTTCCACCAAGGAGCGGTTTTGGTGCAAAACAAATGTTTGCAATCAATTCAGAATCATCAAAAACCCATTATTTGACTCCTCACAAGCTACTTAAGACAGAAGTAAACATTTTCAATTTTTCACAGATATGGTTCCGGGTACCCCAACTTTCAGCAGCTGTCACGGATTTTCCTCCGGGAGTTGAATTTAAATCTTTTAATATGTGTTATTAGACACCTTTACAAACACAATGGTGAAGACATTTCTTGGTAAGGAATTTATTCCCAGATTGGCCAAATATCTGATAATATTCCCTGACTATACTTCTACTAATGAGAGTAGTAATAAATGAGCAGCCCACTAAACGTTCACGAATATTAAATGTGACCACATAGCCTACCTCCACAGACCAACTACTCCAACTTGTTTGATCTAACACCAGTCACCAAACACAGCTCATGCATTGTGTTCTGTTACATGCTTATAGGCAGGCGTGGACTGCATAATCAGGCACGTCGGGCAAATGCCCGGTGGCCTGGCCTGGCCTGCACAAAAAAAAAAAAAAAAAAAAATTGGTGCCCTCAGTCAGGCCACTCACTGAACAGCAGGCCAGGCGCCGCCTACTGGTTTACTAGTGGTTTTATTACGTTATTCAGGGTTAAAGTGGGTGCATCTCATTGTAAAATTGGACTCGGCCCAAATTGGGCTTCAAACGGCCCAAATTGGGCTTCAAATGGCCCAAATCTGGCTTCAAACGGCCCAAATTGGGCTTCAAACGGCCCAAATCATGCTTCAAACGACCCAAATTGGGCTTCAAACGGCCCAAATCTGGCTTCAAACGGCCCAAATTGGGCTTCAAACGGCCCAAATCTTTCGCCGCCGCCCTTCGGACGCCGGCACGCACGTCGGCCCGTATCGGCCTGGCCTGCTTGGTATCTAATGCCCGGCCTGAATTATTTTCCCAGTCCGCCCCTGCTTATAGGCATGACCAAACATATTGTCAAGACATGTCTGTCTCCTTGACTCAAGGGTTAGCGACAGCCATCGCTGTCTCCTTGACTTGACAGGGATGGATCTCGGCAGAGCGGTGAGTGTGATTGTGAGTGTGCGTGTGAGTGTGAGTGTGTGAGTGTGCATGTGAGTGTGCGTGTGAGTGTGCGTGTGAGTGTGCGTGAGTGTGTGTGTGTGTGTGTGTGTGTGTGTGTGTGTGAGTGTGTGTGTGTGTGTGTGTGTGTGAGTGAGTGTGAGTGTGCGTGTGAGTGTGCGTGCCCACAGGGTTTATACAAATTTCATAAATTAATCAAGTTGACGTGATGCGTGAAGACCAGTGCCACTCTGTGTGGATTCACCAGCCGTCTATCTCTCCTCTTTCTGTGTGTGTCAGACTGGCAGTGACACACGCGCGCACACACACACACACACACACACACACACACACACACACACACACACACACACACACAGCTAACAACTAGACAAAATCCAACTGCAGGCTGACAGGGAGGTTACACTCACTCACTGTGCAAGGTTTGTATTAAAATGTGAGAGGGCGGCACGGTGGCGCAGTGGTAGCGCCGTCGCCTCACAGCTAGAAGGTCCTGGGTTCGATTCCCACCTGGGACGCTGTGAGCGCCGAAGGAGTGCGTCCCCGTCCGCATGTCCTTGAGTGCCCACTTGGGTCGTCAAAAGGGCCTTTCTGTATGGAGTTTGCATGTTCTCCCTGTGCCCCCTGGGGGTTTCCTTCATATAGGAACACCACACCAAAACATGCAATATCCTGGTCGCTGAAAGTGGTACCTCCTCTGGTCTTCGGGGCGCCTGTTCGGAGGGAGGGGAACTCGTTGGAATAGCGTGAACCTCCCACGTGCTATGTCCTACCGGTGAAGCTTCCCCTGTCAGGTGAAAAGAAGCGGCTGGCTAACTGCCCATGTCTCGGAGGAAGCATGGAGCCAGTTTCGGCTCTCCCCAGATCGGCAGAGGGCGGAGCAGCAACCAGGATAAATAAATTAAAATTAGCACTATTAAAAAAAGAAAAGAAGAGAGTGTTCAACCAATTATGTATTGGAAAGTTGTAACCTTAGGTCGAATTATAAATGAAATGGAGAACAGAAATGGGCTAAACTGATCCAAGAGAAAGAAATTAATATTACTAATATTAATTAGAGTTTAGGGGAAATGAAACACTTAGATTAGGTTATGCTGCACAAACTCTATTAGAGGAACTTGATGGTTGTTTCAACATGTTTCATCAGTCTCATTACTCGGTATGATGTTATCCAAGATAGTAACAATTAATTAATTAATTTATTATTATTATTATTATTATTATTAGTCCTTTGTCATTTCAACAGATGTTGTTAAAAGATTAGCGGCGTTGACTGTATCCATGACTGTCACAGAAAACCTCTTTAGTCACATTTGCCAAGATGCTCACAGCTGACATGGCACTAGCTGTAAGCTAGCTTTCCCTCACTCAAACACAGCCAACTGCAAGCAAATCTTTAATAAGATAAAGCAGGAGTAACAACAGATTCCTGCCAACTGGAAAATGCACAGTTGTAAATCTCTGCCCTGAGCCATCTGCTCTCACAACTGAGCCCGATTTAGAGTGGAAATAATAATACAACTTTCTCAGGTGGATTTCCCCTTTTTTCTTTTAGCAATTTTGACTTCAGTTCAGTTATGTTTACAGACCCTTATCACCAGTGTTGGGGGTAACTCATTCCAAAAGTAACATATTTCATGTAATATATTACTTTTAGCAGTAACTCAACCCTAACCCTAACCCTATATAACATATTACTTATAGGATTTCAGTAATATTATACTTTGTCAAGTAACTCAAGTTACAAATTGAGTCACATTTTTTAAATCAAAGCATATATTTAATTAAAGATACAATCATTTCCTAATCAAACTGTGTGTTTTTATGCAAATAACCACTAGAGATGACGATAACAATGGAAAATAATAACATTTAGAATTTTGGATTGTTTACACTGACTTTAAGGCGGTTGACATTATTTTTCGGGATGGTTCCGTGGCGGCGATGTCATTCTGCTGCTGCTGTTGTTTTGGTGAAAGTAATGCAAAAGTATTGTAAAAGGTAACGAGTTACTCTACACAGACAGTAATATTGTAAAGTAACGTATTACTTTCAAATGAAAGTAACTAGTAATATATAGTAGATTACATTTTGAAAGTAACTTGCCCAACACTGCTTATCACACAAGCATGGATCAAAGGGCTTTGCATAGCATCATCACAGTACATCATAATATCTATACAACGTAGGTTAAATACATTATACATTTTACTAGAATATATTTGCGATACTACACAAATACAGCATACAGTACCTGTGTGTTTGGACTGTGGGAGGAAACCCATGCAAACACTGGAAGAACATGCAAACTCAGATACACAAAGGATGTATGTCTATGAGTTTTAGAACTGGGATTTCACTCAAATGCATCAAATAAGGTCTGTGGTTAGCAAAAGTTTATGGGCGTGGTCATTTGTGTTCAGTAAGATCATCTTCACACACGTGGGCAACTTTTATGACTTTTGAAACGTAAATGTGTTTTTTTAAACCTGATTTTCAGTAAACTTTTCAAATGTCATAAAAGTGCCCGTCCTTCGCTACGGGGGCTCAAAAGTCGCTCATCCCGATCTCGACTCTTCTCGTCCCTGGCACCCCAATGGTGGAACGAGCTTCCACCTTCGGTCAGGACTGCTGAATCACTGCCGATCTTTCGGAAAAGACTAAAGACTCACCTTTTCAGGCTCCATCTGGGCCCTTCTTGATCTAACTTCTTTCTCTGTCTTTCTA
>NC_139637.1:15352486-15354986 GCF_964638095.1 Poromitra crassiceps
CATGGGCTATGTTTTGGAGAAACATTGACTCCAGGTTAAAAATACCTCCAGTGTGTGGTCGTACTGTAGTGTTCATACAGTATAACACGTCCCACCACACAGTGCTGGATGAAGTATCTGAGAGCCACGCTTGAGTAAAAGCACAGATATCTCACCAGAAAATGACTTTTGGTAGAAGTTAAAGAAGTCACCTATTAGAATATTACTCGATTAAAAGTCTTAAAGTCGAGCTGAACCCAAAATGACTTTTATTTTATTTTAGCTCAAATACCTGGGTATGCAGTGCACCTATTTAATGTATAATATAATAATATAATGTACTGTATGCAAAAAGAAATCACAAAAATCGAATTTCTTTCGTTTTTTGACACTTTTTCACATCAAAAGTTCATTTTTCAAGATTTCATTCACAACAGTAATCTACAGTTTGCTGACGTCACCTAGTACTATCAAATTTCTACCCCATTTCAACCAATCATATCACTAGAAGTAGAGAAAATCCCGCAAGACACTGACCTTACTGGTAAACTCTTTATCAGAAGATAAATAGGGAAAACAACGTTTCGGTGCTAGACCTTCATCAGGTTTTACCAATCATATCACGACATGGCAGCTGTCAATCAAATCTTCATTTCAGGATACTTTTCTCTTCCAAATGAAGTAGAAAATGGCGCCTAGTGCCTGTCATCTGGCAGAATTCCTATCCCATAAACTAACTACTAACTTGGCCAATTGTATGAAACATGAACAAAAAACAAAAACAATAATGTCTAAGAATGCAAAGAAATGTAACTGGCTCATTAAAACTCGCATTCCAGGAATATTGTATTTACCCCAATATCGATAATGGCGCGCGCTCGAGAGCCTGGTTGTCAGGGGTCGCCCCTCGGAGATTCCAGGCGGGCGGGCAGCACCCATGCATCGGATTGTCCGGCGTATCCCACTCGCGTAGCACGACAACATGCTGAATCCCACTCCATTTGGGGGTGGAACACGCCAGGATTGGACAATGCCAAAGCCAGTCCCCAGAGTTGTCAAATCAAATCATCGACACCGTATATGGTCCGCCTCTCAACCCTGTCATCTCAGACAAGATTTGTTTTCAGTCTCCGACGCTCGCGCTAGTGCATTCCGTTCCAGTTCACTTCGACTTTAAAGTATCTGATCTGACTACTCTATAGAGGGGTTCCACGCACGCATGCTCAACTGCGCATATGCGAAGAAATGAGCATGCGATTAGATTAAACTAAAAAAGTACAAGTAAATGCTGTTAATACAAAGCAAGCAAAATACATGCCTGGGCTTGAGTGGACTCTTCTTCTCGAGTTTTGGAGGGGTTGGCAAACGACGTTATGGTGCATTACCGCCACCAACTGGACTGGAGTGTGGATTGTGATTAACGTAATGTAACAAGCTAGGAGAACTGATTTGCCAAACCTGGTTGCTTGTGCTGCAGGCACCAAATTTCTTTCGGATTTTACGTTGTAACTGCTATAGGGGAAATGTAATGGAGTAAAAGTATCGATTTTATTTAGGAAATGTAATGGAGTAAAGTGAAAGTTGACAGAAATATAAATACTCAAGTACAGTGCTACAGAAAAATACAAAAGAACTGTAACAAAGTATTCGTACGTTGTTACATTACACCTGTTTATTTGTTTATTTTGTTCAAAAGAAGGGTGGATTAAAATGTGTGGCCCGTCGTGCTACTTGCTAATGGCTCCCCTCGGTTACCATGGCAACGCGCAGGTAATACGTGGAGAGGAGTGTTTACGTGAAGCCCGTTCTAAAGCTGGTGACCTATAAAACGAACACCCACTAGCATGAGGGGGTTACCACAACCATTTACATTTTGGTCTGCTCCCCTCTTTGTCTGCGTGTGTGTGCGTGCGTGCGTGTGTGTGGTCTCTGGTCTCTCACACAGCTTGGCGCACCCACAGGGGGTCCTTCTTTCACATAAGTCTCACACAGTTTCAGTTCTTGCATGGTATACTGTATATAAACCATCCACCATTATGCAGAATGACATTATTTTCCTTAAAGAAACATAAAAACAAACCGCTACAAAACATTCATGCTACATCGCCACTATATCAACTGTGCGCTGTATATTTTGTGTCATGATAGAGCAGAGCAAAAGAACAAAAATCCACGTGATCAGATCCTACATCACAGTAACTACTTACATTATAAGAAGGATCAAGCCTTATTTAGTTATCGGTCCTTTCAGTTGTCATCAAAAAGTGACCCCACACCTCGGTATATATAGAATATATATATAGAATATATATATATATATAGAAGATATATATATACATATATACACATATATATATATATATATATATATGTATATATATATGTGTGTGTATATATGTGTATATATATATATATATACATACAGTATATATATATACGTATATATATATATATATGTGTATATATATATGTGTATATATATATATATATGTATATATATATGTATATATATATGTATATA
>NC_139637.1:15362486-15465529 GCF_964638095.1 Poromitra crassiceps
ATACGCTGGCATCAGTCGCTCGCTGTTCAACGCTGATTGGCTGCCGTGTGAGAGTGAGTCAAGGATCACACTGGCTTGGAACAAACCGCTGGTTTATTGTGTGGCAACAAACCGCATTGACAGGCTGACAGCTGACATGAAGTGAAGTCTGTCCTACCGGTATGGAGCTCGCATTAGGAGCACGCTGATAGGCTTTAGCTTGTAAACAATGACGGTGGCTCGTAGTGGACAAATATCATGACATTGCGTAACGTTATAGCCCCTACATGTCCGTCAAATCGTGTGCCTGTTGATGAGCGATTTAAACAGAGCGACAGAGCGATTCCAAAGGGTTGAATCAAGCGACAGAGCGAAAAATAAATATCTTGGTGTGAACACAGCTTTATTGAGGATGTCGTCTTGGGCATTGCGGGAAAAGTGACCGACATTAGTTTTCCCATTTTGTGACATTTACAGTAATAGATTATTTCGATGAGTGGAGAAAATAATCGTCAGATTAATCGATAATGAAAATAATTGTATAGCGGCCCTGCTACGATGGACCTCAAGTCCACAATTTCTCCCCTGCCTCTCTGCTGCTCTACATATCCCTCCTGAGCTCACGGACAGTTATTTATCCACAGTGATATTTTGCCACTTAACCTCTGTTGACCTTGACTGGGACAGCTTGTTTTATTCATGGCGACTCCACAGTGCGGCTGTCATTCAGCGGACATTATGCAGCTCCTGATGCATATTCTGATAGCCTAAATGAGTGCTAGAGTGAAGACTTAATATTGGATGATGCGCTCCTCGCTGGATAAGCAGGCCAAGGTGCGTTCCCTATCCTCGCCCGGAAACGGCTTCAAATTGAGCTCATGACCCATGTGTCGTGGCGTGCCATCTCTCCCTGTCTCACCCATCTTCACCCTCCACTCCCAACTGTAACGCTGCAGAGATGCAATCATAATGATATGTTTATGTGCTTGCAATGGCAAAGCACTATTATTACGCCATTATCTAAGACGGTGGTTCTCAACCTGGGGGGTCGGGACCCCTCCAGGGGGTCGCAGGATTATTTTGGGGGTGTCGCGGGATGATTGTCAAAAGAGAAAAAAAGACAAAGAAATATTTTTTCTCCCATGGTGATTATGTCTCCCATACCAATGGTTTAATGTATAGAGAGGCAAAGTGACGGCGTATACTTCCTGCTTCAGCAGTGCACCAGAGATTTTCATCCGCCATTGATTTTCCCGTAGACATTTCGTAAAATGCTTATAAAAATAGTTTTACTAGTTCACACCAAACGGTTCAGATATATTTAGAAACAGGAGAAACTACATAACATTTCACTCGGACTAAAACGTAAAAGAATTGCGGATTTAAAGACATATATTTTTTCAATGTAGTTTTTTTAAGTTTTGGTCCGAGTGAAATGTTCTATGGTCACTCCTGATTGTAAATATAGCTGGACCGTTTGGCTTGACGAAGTAAAACTATTTTTATAAGCATTTGACGAAATGTCTATGGGAAAATAAATAGCAGATGAAAATCTCTGGTACAGTGCTGAAGCAGGAAGTAGGCAGTCACTTTGCCTCTCTATTATAAAGCTATATAAAATATAAAAATGATTTCAGTGAGTGAGTGAAATCAGTGTGTGAATGCGTGCGCACTGCCGTTGGGTTGGGTAGCGGCGGGAGGGGCATAAAGTTTTTTGGGGGGGTCGCTGCTCAAAAAGGTTGAGAACCACTGATCTAAGAAAAGCGGGAGTCGGCCATTTGTATCATCCATATATCAAGTTATGACCACATATCTGGCAATATCTCATGTTATATATTGTGACAAAGCTGTATCCTACTTCCCAGTTCTCATTGACGCCATGGTAACGGAAGGATGGATGGAGAGCACTGTGCGATGTCGGGGGACTTACGAGAGGGTCCGCTCTAGCCGTCCTCCCGCGGAGCCGATGATCTCTCCAAGGGTACAGAAGGTCTGGCCCAGAAAGTCCTGAAGACCAGAACAAAATTGGGGAATTACCTTTGGTCAAGTGTGACAGGTTTCCTTCCCCCCCCCCAATGGTTCTTCTTACACTTTTCTTAGAGACCCCCAAGCCTTAAATTTGTTATATTTGCACTGGAAACAAGGCTCATTAAAACATATAACAGGACTGCATTTATAAAGCGCTTTTATCCAAAGCACTTTACAATGTGCCTCCATTCACCCATTCACACAGACATTCACACACCGATGGCAGCAAGCTAACACGCAGGGTGCTGGCACACCATCGGGAGCAATTTGGGGTTCAGTATCTTGCCCAAGGACACGGGGATGAAACCACCGACCTCTTTGATCCAAAGTGATTAGTGGACGACCCGCTGTATCTCCTGAGCCACAGCCGCCCCCCGCATATGAACAAAAAACAAATTATGAAAGATTATAAAATGAATGGGGTCGTAATAGTAATTGGGATATTAACGTTTCTTTACGGTTTAATCTGATTTTATTGAAGTTTCATCTTATCAGAAAAGCTGAGACACGACACTGCAGAATTAAACCCTTGGGGCACGATTAACTTGCCAATCTATGATAAGATTGGAAAAAAGAAGGGGGAGATCAGATCTGGAATGCAATTACGATTATGACTGGTGTAATACCCTTGAAATGTCTCAGACTGTCTAATCTCAACTAAACAGACAAATACGGGTTAATATCTACAATAGAACATACAGATCCTTTCCAAAAAATTTGAATATCATGGAAATACCATGGATGACCGTGGGCTTCAGCGGATTGTCAAGCAAAGACGATTCAAAAATTTGGCGGAGATTCAGAGGGAGTGGACTGAGGCTGGAGTCAGTCATAATAACTGAGAAGTAACTGCTGATTTTCTTCACACAATTTCTTGAAATACTGTTTTGGGGGTTTTCTGGAGCTGTTGGCCAAAATTATGAAAAATGAAACAAATAACGGCTAGAAATATTTCACTTTGTGTGTAGTGAATCTATAATCTATGAAAGTTTCACTTTTTGAAAGGGTTAGGGTTAGGGTTTTCCATGATATTCTAATTTTTGGGAAATTATCTGTATTGCACTACATACATACCCTAATGCCTTTCCCAATTGCCAGTGATGTAAAACCTGTGATGGAGACTTACTCCATCTGCTTTGGAAGTGTTCTTTTATCTGGAAGCATTTTGGAAATACATTGCTGGAATAACTTTAGATATTGTAAAAAAAACAAAATGTAATTTGATTGTATAGTCTGGATTCCTGGAAACATACAAGGAGCTAATGTGAACCATAATAATAATAAATACTTAATATTACTTGCGGGTATAGATAGTATTCGATCAGCGTCATCACGGTCGCTGCGGCCATGTTGTTGACATAGTGCAGCTCTCGACTAGTGACAGCCTATGTGAGAGCAGCGCTTATAGGAAGCTAGCCGCCGTTAGCGTTACCTGTATCGCCTAATGTTGCAATACAATGATTATATACTTTATTACCGTAATATATTAGGACCTCATAGGCGTGGGCGATATCCAAAATTGTAATATTGCCATAGCCACGAACAAATATCGACATGCATGATATCGTTGGAGCGTGGGGAGATTTATTATTATCATTATTATTATACAGTACATCATTTTATTTGCGGACTGTGCAAAACTGTCCAAAAAGAATAAAGAAAAATAAATGAATAACGCGATAGTCTGAAAATATCGTGATATTTGGCAAATATCGCGATATTCGATATTATCGACAGCCCAAGCCTACCTCATACCTTCAAAAAAGAAAGGTCCAAGGCACTCTTCTGGCAGAAAGTAAAAAGCCTTTATTTACTGTAGATGGCAATATAATTTTGAAAGGTGTAAAAACATAGCTAGTGCATGTTAAAAGAGCTGGGACATGACCCACGCGTAGCGGCACAAACAGCCTTCTTCAGGTTTCCCCTATTTAGCAGGAGATGATTGCAAACACCTGAGCAGAAAGCCAGTGAACTCACAGGTAATGATGCAAAATGCACCCACTAGATGGCCCTACAATGTGTATAGCAGAAAACCAAACATAATGCAGAGAAATATGGAAAACAAATGAAAAATGGATCTTCAGACAAGACAGAAAACATAATCCATCTGCAGCAATACAAGCAACATACCAATATCAGAACAACTACAAAAAAGGACTGAAATCAATCTCTTCATTCAGTCCTGGATATACTGCCTGCATTTGGTGTGTATAGAAAATTTCTCTCTGCAATAGCAATTTCAGATGATCACCACCCCGAATGTTCTTTTGGATGGTTTCTAGGCCTTCCACCTTAAGGCCATCTGGATTACTGTGTAATGTACATGAAAGAAATGCTCAGCCATACCTCATACCTTATTTGATTGGATTTTATTTTTTCAATTTTTCCGTCTCTCTTTTTACTTGTATGTTTATGGAGAAGAAAAATGCAATTTTTCTCCAATAAAAACACCTAAAAAAAAAACTGTTACGACAACAAGGGCAGAGCACCCTGCGTGTGTGTGTGTGAGCAGGTGTGAGCCCAATCTGACCGCCACGTTATATCGCCCTGTCTCAAATGACATCTGCTTCCGCTTCTAAGCTGCCGTCTGCCAGTCGCGTTTACCTGAACGACTTGATAGAACGCAGACAGACACAATCTGAAGCGGCGGACGGCTGAAGCGTCCCGGCATGGGAGCCGATGACGTCTGTCGTTGATGCACACACCAGATGGAATATAACGGGAGAAGATGACAATGACATCTAAAGACGCTGGGCAAATAAAAATGAGATGAAAACAAATTAAAATAAAAAACGAGAGGAAACGACGGACATTTTAACGATGTGGATGATGACTGATCCCAGCAGTCGGACACATAAAAGGCACCGCTCACCTTCTGCTCCCCCCGCAGGATTTGATTGGTATGAAGATAAAAACACAAAAACAAAGGACATTCAGTTGTCAAATCAAGGTTGTGCTATATTGCATTGCTTTATTCATGCCAACTCAAGAGACTGATTGCTGCTGTTGCATTCATTCACTGTAAATGGCCCGCCTCCAATAGAATGAGTCATGCAGAATATAAAGTGAGACACTTGAAGTCGTCAGCACAAAGAGTTTGCCGTACTTACGTGTTTGGAAATGTTACAGCGTCTGGAGTCCACATTGTACCTGCGAGAGAAGTTTTTGTAGTGAGAGCTTGTTTAGAGCCCGAACGATATATCGGGCCCACCGATATTATCGGCCGACATTGGCAGATAACCGATATATCGGTATCGGCCGATATGTTGGCCGATATGCCGATATTTTTTTATTTTGTATTTTTAAGTCATAGACAACATGTTGTGTATATTTGATCTTTTTTCTTAATTCAAGTTACATTTTATATTTGTTATATTTGTGTTTTTATATTTCTAGTTATTTATCATTATTAAATCCCCAGTTAAGTTTACTGTGTCATTGCATTGATGTCAATTTGGACAATAAAGTTTATTGATGTTCTTAAGTCATGTCAAGTCATATCTTTGTCAAGTGTTTGATATTTGAGGGATCATTGCAAAAACATTGTGTAATATAATGTGTATATTTAATATAAGAATATCGGCCGATATATCGATATCTGAATTTTTTTACTCCCTAAAATCGGTATCGGCATCTGCCTAAAAAAATCCAGTATCGGTCGGGCTCTACTTGTGATGTTACATTAAGAAGCAGAGATGTGACCAAGTCAACTTTACTCGATTCCCACGTCAAGTCACTCTGATGTCTGGAGGCTCAAGTCTCAAGTCAAGTCACTCTGATGTCTTGAGGCTCAAGTCTCAAGTCAAGTCACTCTGATGTCTTGAGGCTCAAGTCTCAAGTCAAGTCACTCTGATGTCTTGAGGCTCAAGTCTCAAGTCAAGTCACTCTGATGTCTTGAGGCTCAAGTCAAGTCACTCTCATGTCTTGAGGCTCAAGTCAAGTCACTCTCATGTCTTGAGGCTCAAGTCTCAAGTCAAGTCACTCTCATGTCTTGAGGCTCAAGTCTCAAGTCAAGTCACTCTCATGTCTTGAGGCTCAAGTCTCAAGTCAAGTCACTCTGATGTCTTGAGGCTCAAGTCTCAAGTCAAGTCACTCTCATGTCTTGAGGCTCAAGTCTCAAGTCAAGTCACTCTGATGTCTTGAGGCTCAAGTCTCAAGTCAAGTCACTCTCATGTCTTGAGGCTCAAGTCTCAAGTCAAGTCACTCTGATGTCTTGAGGCTCAAGTCTCAAGTCAAGTCACTCTGATGTCTTGAGGCTCAAGTCTCAAGTCAAGTCACTCTCATGTCTTGAGGCTCAAGTCTCAAGTCAAGTCACTCTCATGTCTTGAGGGTCAAGTCTCAAGTCAAGTCACTCTCATGTCTTGAGGCTCAAGTCGCAAGTCAAGTCACTCTCATGTCTTGAGGCTCAAGTCTCAAGTCAAGTCACTCTCATGTCTTGAGGCTCAAGTCTCAAGTCACTCATGTCTTGAGGGTCAGGTCTCAAGTCACTCTCATGTCTTGAGGCTCAAGTCGCAAGTCAAGTCACTCTCATGTCTTGAGGCTCAAGTCGCAAGTCAAGTCACTCTCATGTCTTGAGGCTCAAGTCTCAAGTCACTCTCATGTCTTGAGGCTCAAGTCTCAAGTCAAGTCACTCTCATGTCTTGAGGCTCAAGTCTCAAGTCACTCTCATGTCTTAAGTCTCAAGTCAAGTCACTCTCATGTCTTGAGGCTCAAGTTTCAAGTCAAGTCACTCTCATGTCTTGAGGCTCAAGTCTCAAGTGAAGTCACTTTCATGTCTTGAGGCTCAAGTTTCAAGTCAAGTCACTCTCATGTCTTGAGGCTCAAGTCAAGTCACTTTCATGTCTTGAGGCTCAAGTTTCAAGTCAAGTCACTCTCATGTCTTGAGGCTCAAGTCTCAAGTCACTCTCATGTCTTGAGGCTCAAGTCTCAAGTCAAGTCACTCTCATGTCTTGAGGGTCAAGTCCCAAGTCACTTTCATGTCTTGAGGCTCAAGTCTCAAGTCACTCTCATGTCTTGAGGCTCAAGTCTCAAGTCAAGTCACTCTCATGTCTTGAGGGTCAAGTCTCAAGTCACTTTCATGTCTTGAGGCTCAAGTCTCAAGTCAAGTCACTCTCATCTCTTGAGGGTCAAATCTCAAGTCAAGTCACTCTCAACTCTTGAGGCTCAAGTCTCAAGTCAAGATTACTTTTTTAAGAGTACTTTTTCTACTTTATTCTATATATATTGTCAGTGTTGTTGATGCCTTTATGTATTTGAATTGCTACTTTACTGACAGTCTTAAAAGACCCATATAGCTTGAGGCCAATTGAGGTCTTATAATTGAAGGAGGGGCTGGCTGTGAGCCACAATGTGAAGACTTTTGTCACTGATATGATGTCTGTAATGATTGAAGGCTTTTGCCAATGATATGATGTATGTAGTGATTGGTCACTGTGAAGCCAGACTCCTGCATATAATGTTTTCTATTCCTGTGAGCATATAATTGAAAAACGTCTTTTAACAAAACATTGTATTAAAATTTCCATTTTTGAGCAAGTGCAAGACAGTGTGCGGGGGTGTCCATTCTTTTTCTAAGTGATTCTACTCTACTCCACCTACGCACCTGCCACAAGACTTCTCAGGTGTGCAAGAGACTTTGGTCAATCTCAAGCAATTACAATTCTGACTCGATCCCAAGTCATGTGATTTGAGTCTCCACCTCTGATTGGAAGAGATAGCGGCGCAACGACATGAACAAATCCACTAGAGTAGCATCAGTCCAGGCAAGAACCTAGCAGCTTGAAAACATGCCAGTAAAATTGTCACTTATTTATCTCTTCCTTCAGCGTCCGGCGTTAGCTTCTCTTTGTCCAGGCATGTTATTTTCTGGACCTGAAAACACCTTGGTGTGACCCGGAGAGCCACGCATGAAAGCAAATCAGAAGCTGCTATTATATTGAAATTCAGATGCCCGCAAGCTCTGATTTAAGTGCAGGGTTGGTTCTCGCTTATTAGTTGGAGAATGAACATACAGAAATGGCCTTGTGAAATAGGAGAGGGGTTTGGAAATCTTATCAACAGGCAACAAAAGCGCAACATAATAGGAGCCCTCACAAAACAACGTTCCTATTAAACGCTCGTGTTCAAACGTTGATGTTCAAATAAAGTCCACGGAAACTGTATACAGATCCCAATGCACGACAAAGTCCATTTCTGTGCCTTGATTAAAGATACAGAGGCACGTAAATTATCTTTCCCTCTTATTGATTGTGGATAAGAGGCAGGTGAACTGAACAGAATAGCCGAGTGGCTATACTGACAGTGATTTAATCAATGGCGCGAGCAAGTGCACCTACTGCTTTGCTCCTAATTGGCACTTCTTTCAGCTCCTTCCACGATTGGACATCTAATCTTAGCACTGATTGGCTTCTTCATCGGTCGTATCGGTGGATGGAGAAATGGCTTTTTGCTGCTTTGTGCTGCTTCCTTAGGTCCATTACCCTGAATGCATGTGAAGCGAAGCGGCAGTGGTCACTTATCGGTTTATATTCATATTCAGACACATAGGTGTCAGAAGGTACACTGTCATATGCTTTTTGGTTTTTGCTCAAAATATTTGACTGGTACTCCCAAGGCCTATATAACAACCCTTCAGCCGGAGGCGGAACTCGCCATCTTCGGCTCTTCTGAATCTTCTCTGCTCCTCCCTACGGCTGTGCAACAGTCTCTGACGCACGGGACGGTTGTCGCCAAGAGACTCATTCTGAAGGAGTGGAAGTTCCACTCTCCACCTTCCTTTCAGCTGTGGCTGGCGGACATGGTTTTGGTTGTGCGTATGGACTCACTTACAAAGTTCTCAACTATTTGGGACCCGTTCCTAGCCTACTTTGATGAGGTTAGAAACAACGAGTAACTCGCCCAGCTCATTTCTCATGGACTCCTTGTATGGGATTTCATGTACAGCATCTCGTGTAAGCACTTATGCACCTGGTAGCATCATATAGTAATGTAAAGTTGGTATGTTTTTGTTTGTGTTTGTGTGTGTGTGTGTGTGTGTGTGTGTGTGTGTGTGTGTGTGTGTGTGTCTGTCTGAGTTTGTTTTGCTTTTGTTCGTTCTAAAAATGGAAAAATAAAAACAAAATATTGAAAGAAAATATATAATGATAATAATATAATATTCATATTCAGACACAAAGGAGTTCACCGTCAGGTTCACTTACACGTCAAATCTCAGGTTCTGTTTCTCTTCAAAGAAGAAATCCAGCACGAACTTCCGGACAAAATCTGGATTCAGAGTGTTGTCAATCACCTCGGTCCTGCCAAACTAGAAGAACACACAGAGAGAGAGAGAGAGAGAGAGAGAAGGAGAGAGAGAGAGAGAGAGAGAGAGAGAGAGAGAGAGAGAGAGAGAGAGAGAGAGAGAGAGAGAGAGAGAGAGGTGATTGGTGGTGATGTCGGCATATTGAGTCAATATAGGAGCCATAACGCTCGGATCAGCGAAAATACAACTCAGAAGGGAGGGATTTAAAAGAAATCAGACATCAAGAGAAATTTTGCAACAATCTAATAGCCGATTGCAAAACAGTTTTGTACGGGACTGGAATGCAGAAGCGACACGAGACAAATCGTTGCTGCTTCCTTCACATCCCGCTGAATGTATTCACGTGCTACAACATCAGAGCGCCGCGTTCGACCGCCCGTCCGTCCCGGTCGCAGCCTGTCTTCCTGGGCCAGGGGGCCTCTCCATCTCCCTGACAATCTCACCGGTAATCCCCCCGGCGGACTGGTGGCGGCGTCCTCCGTGGCCGACACCGGCAGCAGCAGCGTGTAATGAGCTATTGATCTCAGCACTGCCTGGATGCGGGCCTCCGATACGCGGGCTCATGTCTTCAGTGCCCAGCGCACATAATCCTGGCTATCAGCTCTGTCCCCAGCCTATCCATTACCAAGGCCTTTGCAACGGAGTTTATTCGACCCCAGAACCCTACCTGCCGTATCGACCCGGAGGGAAAATCCCACGACGTTTCCTCGTACCGTTTCTATTTTCGGGGGCTGTCTTGGTTGATAATCTCACTTGGGCGTGATTGGTTAATGGGTGCAGGGGCATTGTGGGCGAACGGCAGGGAATTGCTTTGTTGCTGGGGGAAATGTTTTCTAATGGTTGTAGGCTAAGTGGAGAAGAAGACAAATTAGTGGCCAAAGTAGATTGCATACTAGGCGATTGTAACCACACATTTATATACATTCATCTTTCACCCATTTTTCTTTTAACTATCCCTCCATCATCCATAATGCATCAGTGGAATCTGTGAAAAGAGTCCAGGGTCAAAGGTTAAGGGGGCCGAATTACCCGTTAAAATGCATAAAATGCCCGTGAAATTAGTCATTAGGAGCAACCTTTTTTCCGCAGTTCACCTTTTTCGGATTTGTTTGTGGTCGGCGGGGCTCGTAGCTCCGTTTGTGAGGCCAACGCGGAAGTCGTTTCATGTAACTACGTTACTGCATGCTGCGGATTTCTCTCTGGGTCTGGGACACTTCTAGCTCCAAATTGCTGTCGTCCGAAATCCCGGGGCACCAATCAGCAATGACTTTAGCGATCCATGCGCGCCCACCCAACCTGACTGTTGACTTTCGAACACAAACCACTCTCTCATTGGTGTTCTGGGGGCGGGTCTATCAGGTCCAAATTGAACGACTGACAGGACGTAGCTGCTACGAGCTGTCAATCATTCAATTTTGACCGGCTAGACCCGCCCTCAAAGAGCAGTTTGGGCTGTGTGAAGTGGCACAGTCTCTATTAGGTAGTATGTGGACTGCAGCGATTCAACATAATATTTGAGTTTGGGGAGAGACTAATGCGGAAGTAACTTAAACCTGCATTCTTTTGTTTGGCCTGCAGGGGGCGACTACACTGTCTCATTTCGAGTAAAATAAACGATAAAAAAAGACTATGTTTTGGGACGTGACTGACAGATCATCTGTCCAGTGATCACGCAGCTCGCCGATCATCGGACCAGTAGCAGTCTGAGCTGTGGCTCTTCTCGTCCAAATTCACGTCACTTCTGGCTCCAAATAACCAAGATGGTGACAGTGAAAACGCCAACCTTGAGGCTTCAAAATCCAAAGTCCAGCACCGATGGGTAACGTCATGGTAGCAGCTACATCCATACTTTAATCGGTCTATATGGTCGTCGCACATGAATGCAACTACAGTCCCTCATAGGCCACCGTAGGAGATTTGTGTAATCAATACACTTGGGCGATTCTTTCCAGTGTGTTATAGGTGACGAAAAAAACAAATATGAGTATGTCGGTACCATGCAGACCAACACAAAGCACTGCAACAACAAAAACTCAAACAACCTGGCTGCTGTCAAAGAATCTTCTGTAAGGCCTGCCGATTTTTTTTTTAGGCATGTTGGAAATTATGCAGTGTTTGCCCTACCATTCTACAAGAGCGCCCCCGCCAGGCCAGAAAAGAAATTGAAAAAAAAAAACCCAAAAAATATTATTTTCCCACTGCTCTCCCCAAGATTTCAATAAACCTTTATGGCATATTATTACAATACAACAATACTGGTGTTGACAGTAATAGAAGATGCCAAATCATTCAAAACAATAAGCATTTTGCTTTTAGGAGCATTGTGCCAGCTGTTCCAAAACGTGTCAATGTGTGTCATTGCCTGAGAAACGCACTTCCCATAATACAACTGTTCGCATCGCATCCCATAATAGTATGATGATACTTGGGATGCCATTGCGAACATAGATGCGAACAGATTAGCTAAAAGTTTAGCATCGCCAGCGACGGCCCCCCACCGTTGCGGTCGGGGTACGTTTCGAAATCCCTCCAGGCCTGAAAGATTTTCTATGGGAAACGGTTATCATTTAAAATTCAACAATTTTAGTAGTACAAATTCAGTGTTTGGACAATACACGACGCAAATGTTTTATTTCATAGTTCAATAAAATTGCCCCTGAGAAGGAGGAAATCGTCAGGTATCGGGGCAAATGAACCTAACTCTGGTTTCCTCCTGACCGAGTCGTCCCGCAGGCCTTTTCCTCCTTTTCAATTCTCTCTTTTGATCTTCCAACAATCTCACTGTTTTCCTTTCCATAATCTTCCCCGTCTCCCGCGATGCAGAGCACGCCCGTCCAAAGCAAACAAAGGATTTATCAGAGCCGCTCTGAAGCACAATTATGTGCACACGGTGTCAATATGTGTAGGGCTGGCAGCGAGCTGTTTACTCCGCTGATTGCGGCGCAGTTCATGCCGTGTTTTTGATGAAGCCCGCCCGCGCCGACACCAAACGGCGAGGTGTGCGCCGTCTGGCCGTGAGCGGATCAGCGCCGGCAAAGCCGCGGCCCACCGACACATCGGCGCTGACTTTGACTGTGCAAACGGGTAAATACACTGATTATAAAAAACGACTTGTCATAGGCAAATTAGAGCGTGTGGGGAAAAGAGACTCCCCCGGGAGAAAGAAGATATGTAAATATGTGTGTGTGTGCGCGCGTGCGTGTGTGTGTGTGTGTGTGTGTGTGTGCGTGTGTGCGTGTGTGCGTGCATGTGTGTGTGTGTGTGTGTGTGTGTGTGTGTGTGTTTGCGTGTGCGTGTGCGTGTGTGTGTGGGTGTGTGTGTGTGTGTGTGCGTGTGCGTGTGTGCCTGTGTGTGTGTGCGTGCGTGTGTGTGCGTGCGTGCATGCGTGTGTGTGTGCGTGCGTGTGTGTGTGTGTGAGAGAGAGAGAGAGAGAGAGAGAGAGAGAGAGAGGGACTCGTATTGAGAAGAAAATGAAAAAGAGAAGGAATTCAAAGGGGATGCAGTGAGTGGAACCTTCTACATGAGCAAAAGAAAATCTGAAAGAGAAGACCGCAAGAAACAGCAAGAGGTTTGCAGACATTGCATATTTGATGAGGCACACAAGCGAGGCATCTCTCTCCTCGGGAGCTTTGGGCAGGCTGAGTAATTCGGAGTCATCCTCTTCTCTTTTTGTTTTCTCTCTGCTGCTATTCATTCATCAGCGTTGGGCAGGTAGGGCCTGAGGGAGTACCGCCGACCTGAGACCATCAGACAGCGGTTAGGCTGCTCCACTCGTGTGAGCAATTAGAGACCAAGTTGACACTCGTAATAGTACAATAGTATCGTCAGGGGTGTGCTGTAAGTTGCCTCTGGACTATGTGCTACTTGTATTGTCTAACCTTAACCAATCCTACCCAACCAAGCATCACAGACTACGTTTACATGCACACAATATTCCACCATTATTCGGAAAATGACAATATTCTGAATTTGATAGGGGTCATGTAAACAGCATAATCCAGTTGCATTTTCCGAATTTGGCCTTTTTTTTTTTTTTAGCATTTTCCGATTGAGACATCTGGGTTATTCCACTATTATTCGGATTTTAGGAGGATTCTTTGATCATGTATACAGCGCATTCGGAATATGTGTCTCAATCAGGGTTTTTACCGCAGTTTGCGACGCATGTTTCATGTTTGTGGGCAACTGATGTGTGCTAGAAAGCGCTAGAAGAGGCGATATAATTATTAGAATCCGTCATCTCTGGCATGCGAACAGAAAAGCCCACATTTCTGATCGGGAGGAGATGAGAAACATTGTTTGGTTGCCCACGGAAGTCCAAAGTGCTTGCGAGCCTGCGAGGTAATAACGTAGGCTACTAGCCTACTGTTTATTAAAGACTTGGATGTGCAAATAATCGCAACGCCAAATTTCAGCGCTGCTCTGTTTATTCTCAACAGAAAAACTCCGCCTACCTGCATCTCTCTCTCTCTCCCCCCCTACCTCACGTGTCGGGGAGGGCGAGCTACGGCTGCATGTAAACGGGAATATTAGTGGATTATTCATTTAGTCGGAATATTGTCATTTTCCGAATATGGGCAAAAAGTAAGTAAGTAAGTAAGTAAGTAAGTATAGGCGGACCTGGACACTCGGCTACATCACTATAGCCCTTTTCAGACAAGTCACAAGATGCTGTTCAAGTAGAACAGTGTTCATTGGGATAAATTGGCTCGCCTGGAGTCTCACCTGGACTGCCAGCAGAAAAAATAAACAATCTGCGTGGGTAAGTGAGCCCCTGCGGCCGTGACGGGGATTCTGGGCAAATGTCGACATGTCTAAAAAGTTATGCCTCCACGTTTTTATGTGTTTCATAGCGTAGGCTATGCTATGCAATGCTGTGAGAAATATACAATAAGTTGCTGCTGCATAAATAAACGTTTTATTGAGGAAAAAACGCATTTGGTATGGTTTGGAACATTTTGTATTTTTAATTACAATTAATTAATTGATTGATTGATTGATTGATTGTTAACGATACCAATGATCGAGTTTGGAATTTGCGGAAAATGTGCATCCCTAACGCCTAACCATGATGCTGATCGAGGGAATGGCTGAGGGAACATAGGGATGGATTGCTAACATGCTTTGACTAGAAGTTCTAGAGAGAGAAGTACAGTCTTTGATAAAGCTATTTTTGACAGTTCTCAAGCAAGTGTGACACACTTCACAACCGTAATGCCCAGATTTGCCACCATATCATACAGAATCACCATATCATATACAGAAAAAACACATGAGGTTCACATGTGTCCACGTTTCGCCACATGTGTCCACATGTTCACCATATGTGAAACCCATGGGACGGGTGTGGTTTTGGAACATTTTCACATGTGGAAAAACATGTTCACATGTTATAACATGTGATAACATGTTTTGCCACATGTTGTATAGCAACATGTTTTCCACATGTGGAGCACATGTGGAAAACAACATTTACATGGGTTTCACATGCAATCACATAGGTTTCACATGTAATCACATGGGAATTGACATGGGTTTCACACATTTCACATGTGAAAATGTTCCAAAACCACACGCTTCCCATGGGCAAAGCACATGTTGTACATGTGTTCCACATGTTTTCACATGTGAAATTGCACACGTGAAGTTCCATGTGGTTTTTCTGTAAGGGAAATAAACCCTTATTTCAATCATCGCCATGCTATGCAGCTGCCAAATTATCATGGGAATCAGGATCTTTCTGTCCACGCGCCTCCTAGAAAACAGCACATCTTTGGTAGACAGACAGGTGGACAGAAACGTTAATAGTGGAGAACAAAAGGTAACTCACCTCTCTCCATTCTTTGGTTCCCACGGCCTGCAGGTACAGCACGACCACTGGAGGGAGGTGTGTTGGGGGGGGTGAAGGTGAAGATGGAGACGAGGAGGAAGAAGAAGAAGAAGAATCTATTCAGTTCACTGATTCATAGTGGGCCACTGCTGCACCTGATAGACATCAACACTCACACAAAGCTATGTGACCCATGTCCATTTTCATCAGTGCCGACTGTGTTAGAAGCATAGTCAATAATTATTCAATCAGACAACCTTTGTTAAGCTGAATTGCCTTCTATAATGAGAGCCAGACGCAGATTAAGGGACAGTCTGTACTAGGGATGTCACGATACTAGAATTTCTACTTCGATACCGTCCGATACCCAGGAAGATATATCGATACTCGATACCATTTTCGATACCACGGAGAGGGGGAAATGACAACACATCAAGAGGCATGAAAATAAACGAAGACAGATGGACAGATGCACGCTTCTCCATAATCTAGGTCTGATAAAACTCATTAAAAACTTTGCACTTACAGAGCAGATTAGCCCTGCTGTAGTCATCATCAGCCTATCACAACACAGCAGATTAGCCCTGCTGTAGTCATCAGCCTATCAGAACACTTTGAGCTTGTTGAAGCAACAGATACCCACCAGTGATAGGGAGGGGTATTAATTAATACACAGGACAAGATGTTACTATCCCTTGTGCCAAAATCCGAGGAAAAACACATTTAGAAGCCCAATCCAGAATAAAACAAGCTAACAGGCTAACAAACTAATAAACAAGACACAAATCACCAGTTACCTACCCTAGCCAACAGCAGTATGAAGCATGTCATTGGGGTTTTCAAGTGGGCACCTTCCTTCACCGACGTTTCGTTAAGTTAGGCCCACGACACCTCAAGAAGGCTTAACGGTGTAATCCAGCGTCCTGGAAACACCCCCCTCCATGCTACCACCGCACAACTGCATATTACCTCACTATCTGCCTAGCTATCCAGGTCGATTCGGTATGACATTCCTGACTACACCACCACTGTCAATGATTCAGCCCTGTTGATGCGGACCGTTAATCATGACCACCAACAAACAATCCCTAACTACACCACCACTGTCAATGATTCAGCCCTGTTGATGCGGACCGTTAATCATGACCAACAAACAATCCCTAACTACACCACCACCGTCAATGATTCAGCCCTGTTGATGCGGACCGTTAATCATGACCAACAACAAACAATCCCTAACTACACCACCACTGTCAATGATTCAGCCCTGTTGATGCGGACTGTTAATCATGACCAACAACAAACAATCAATCTGACCTTAGCGAGCTCCCCAGCTAGCATGTTTCCTCCTTATCCACAGCCATTCACTTGCTCGTTCTGCTGCCTGAGACATGTTGCTAACCGCAAGTTTCAGGCTCCGTCCCCGAATGCCCAACTCAGTTAGTAAGGCAATAACGGACTTTGCCACAAAACCACGGCAGCCCACCTCTACAGGCCGCACTCGAGCCCTCCAACCTCGCTGCTCTGCCTCTGCTGCCATTTCAGCATACCTAGCTTTCTTGCGCTCATAAGCCTCCTCAACTCGATCTTCCCACGGGACTGTGAGTTCGATAAAATAAACTCTCTTCTCTACCTCAGACCACAGTAACAAGTCCGGACGTAGCCGAGTGCTAACTATATATGCTGGGATGACTAGCTGTTCATTCAAGTCAACCCTCATTTCCCAGGCTCCACCTACACTTAGCTGCCCTAACTTGTGCCTGACCTTAATTGGTCTAATCTTTTCTCCCTCACGTACAAATTTGATCTGTCTATTCTCTTTGCTAGCAACTAGAGAATTTACTTCTAGCCGCTTTTCCTCAACTGCAGCTGCCAAACATTTCAACACCTGGTTGTGACGCCAGGTGTATCGCCCCTGGGAGAGACTGACCTTACACCCTGACAGTATATGCCTCAATGTACATACACTAGAACACAACGGGCAGGCACCATCCTCGCCCAACCACTGATTTAAGTTCTGGGGAGATGGCAGCACATCATAAGTAGCCCCTAGAATAAATCTAATTCTGCTGGCCTCCATGCTCCACAACTCTCTCCACTTCAACTTTCTCTTCTCTACACTCTCCCAGTTCACCCACTGTCCTTGCTTTGCCTGCGACACTGCCTTAGTACATCTTACTGCCTCCTCTTGCCTATGTACTTCTTCAACTACCATCTTCCTCTTTTCTATTACTGATGCCTTGTTCCACACAGGTTTCCCTATGCACAACCCTAAGCCTCCACGCCCATGCTGCACCTGACCTATGATATCCCTGTGTCTAAGAGCTGACTGTGCTTGCTGTACTGCCTCATTTGGGTTCCACTTCCTCCCTGTTTTAACTGTGGGCGCTACACTCCTAACCACTGGATCCTTTGACTGAGTCAGAGTCATTTCCAGTCTAACCTTAGCACACTTGAACTCCTCTGTCAGGCTAGATAATGGCAATTCCAATATGCCTTTCCCATATAAGGCTACACTGCTTAGGCAGCGTGGGACTCCGAGCCATTTTCTAATGAATGAGTTAATCATCCTTTCTAGCTTTTCTACCTTTGAAAGGGGAACCTCATACACTGTCAGTGGCCACATCAACCGAGGCAACAATCCAAACTGCAAACACCACAACTTTAACTTTCCTGGGAGCCCTGACTTGTCTATACTTGAAATACCTTGAATCATTTCCTGCCTCACCTCCTCAAACTGTCCCTTATCACTGAGACTTGCATCATACCATCTTCCCAAACTCTTGACTGGTTTCTCTAACACTGTAGGCACCACCTCATCATTTATAACAAACTTCTTACCTACTACCCTCCCTTTAATGATTGAAATACTCCTGGACTTACTTGGCTTCACTTTCATTCTAGCCCACTGCAGATTACTATTTAACTTATCCAACAATCTGCTAGTACATGGAGCGGTTGACGTCATAGTCGTCATGTCATCCATGTATGCCCTAATTGGAGGGAGCCGCAGCCCTCCCTGCAGCCTTTCTCCACCCACTACCCATTTTGAAGCCCTAATAATGATCTCCATTGCCATGGTAAAAGCTAATGGGGAAATTGTACACCCTGCCATAATGCCTATCTCCAGCTGCTGCCAAGCTGTAGTGTACTCTGCTGTGGTAAAGCAGAGTTGAATATCTAAGAAGTAGGCTTTAACTAAGCTCTTTATACTACCTGGCACTCTAAAGAAATCAAAGGCCTCCCATAACAGACTATGCGGCACTGACCCGAAAGCATTAGCCAGGTCCAAGAATACTACATGCAGGTCTCTCTTCTCACGCCTAGCTGACTGGATTTGGTGCCAGATCATGCTGGTGTGCTCTAAGCACCCGGAGAAGCCGGGAATTCCAGCCTTTTGCACCGAAGTATCTATTAGCCTATTCTTTTCTAGATAACTAGACAGCCTCTGTGCCACAACACTAAAGAAAACCTTCCCTTCAACATTAAGTAGACTGATAGGTCTAAACTGACTTATCTCTAACGAGTCCCTTTCTTTAGGAATGAAGATTCCCCCTGCTCTACGCCATGCCTTAGGAATAACCTGCTTCTTCCAGACTACCTTCATCAGCTTCCATAGAAACTGCAACACATCTGGAGCACTCTTATACAGCCGGTAGGGGACTCCATTAGGACCCGGGGCTGAAGAGGCCCTTGCACGTCTCACTACTTCTTGAACTTCTTTCCACCTTGGTGGGCTATCATCACACTGGCTCTCTATTTCACCAATAGGTGGAATATCAGCTGGGACTGTCATCTCTCTAAACCTTTCCCTATCTTTGTGAACCTCCTCCAAATATTCCTTAAGCTTCTGCTTAGGTACCATAAGGCTACCATTCTTTTCCTTACTAAACAATGACTTCACAAATCTAAATGGATCCTTATAGAATGCTATTCTAGCTCGCTCTTTCTTTTTCCTATTTTTCCTAATGCTCTCTGCTCTTCTTAAAACTGCCAACCGATCCCTCACATCTGACTGCAAGCAATCAATGCCTTCCTTCTCAACCTCTGTAGCTTTCCTCCACTGCCTCTTAAGCTGTCTTCTCTCCTGGATAAGTCTATCTATCTCTTGTTGGCGCCTAGATTTAACTACCTCACCCTCTAGTTTCTTCCTTTTCTCAAAGACGCCAAACCTTTCCTTACCATAATCATAAATACAATCTCCCATTTTCTCCAACTTACTCTCAGCAGTTCCTTTAAGCTTCTCTAACATCCTAACCAAATCACTATTGATATCTTCCCACTTCCTACTTTCCGCTGCACCTGGCCACTTAACTCTAGGCTTCTGACCGCTAATCTTCTCCCTTTTTGGCTGGCTGGCCTCTCTGCTTTCCTCGGTGCTAGGACCTGCCTCAACATCAGGGGTGCTGATGTCCTGCAAGCTGTGGGTTACTTCCTGTCGCTGGACTTCACCCGACTGACTTGATAAACTTCTTAAGAAATAATTATCAATGCGGGGTCCCTGTGTTCCCTCTACCAAGCACCTCTTCCTGCCTTGATGGATTCTAAGGCCCCTCAAAGTTGTTACCTTCTGCCAGCCACACAAGCAAACCTGACGCTTCTTTCCATCTACATCTGAACTAGTGGCTTCCACTGACATGTTTTCCCTACTCATAGTCAAGTCCGTTCCAGAGTCAATAACCGTGTCAACCATAGGTGAGTCATCTTCCGCCCCCGCTCTCGCAGACTCTAGGGGTGTTTTTTCATAATTCTGTTTCGTAGCAAGTTTGGGTGTAACCAATGGCCTATTGGCCTTGGCTACTGCCACAATGAGCAGCTAACCCATTGCAGCCCCGGTGGGGTCTAATCCCTCCTGTCAGCTGTCTTTCCATGCTGTCACTAGGTCTTTCCCTAGTTGTCAGCTGCACTATTCACAACAGTCACTAGCCTAAGCTAGCTTTAGTATTAATTAATACACAGGACAAGATGTTACTATCCCTTGTGCCAAAATCCGAGGAAAAACACATTTAGAAGCCCAATCCAGAATAAAACAAGCTAACAGGCTAACAAACTAATAAACAAGACACAAATCACCAGTTACCTACCCTAGCCAACAGCAGTATGAAGCATGTCATTGGGGTTTTCAAGTGGGCACCTTCCTTCACCGACGTTTCGTTAAGTTAGGCCCACGACACCTCAAGAAGGCTTAACGGTGTAATCCAGCGTCCTGGAAACACCCCCCTCCATGCTACCACCGCACAACTGCATATTACCTCACTATCTAAGCCTAGCTATCCAGGTCGATTCGGTATGACATTCCTGACTACACCACCACTGTCAATGATTCAGCCCTGTTGATGCGGACCGTTAATCATGACCACCAACAAACAATCCCTAACTACACCACCACTGTCAATGATTCAGCCCTGTTGATGCGGAAAATCAGTAGTATGTTTGATTGATTTCATTGAGAGAAAGCACTGCTGGTATCCATACTGTTGCAAATGAGTATTGTATCCGTTAAAAAAAAAATTGATACTTATCGATACTATCGATACCTGTTGCAAATGAGTATTGTATCCGTTTCAAATTTTTAGTATTGATTTTTATCGATACTATCGATGCTTTTGACAACCCTAGTCTGCACTGAACTGGAGCATTCACGCTTTCAAGCAAGTTGGACGTCGAACTAAATAGATCTACAGTATAGAGCGATGTTCTCCTTTCTCACTTTTTTGCTACGGTCACCTGTGTACCTCGTCACCACTTGCTGCCGTGCACATAGTGACCTGCTCTATCAAAATCTGTCATTATTACTCAAAACACATTTTGACTTGTATCTGTTGGAAAGAGGAGAATGTAAGCTTTCTGCTGATATCAAAATCATCTTTGCACTCCAAAGAGTGAGTGAGATACACCACTTTATGTCATGACTGTTTCCAAACTATGTTTTTGAGGAAAAACAACCTCAAAAATTGACAAAGTAGGCTAGTTCTGCTGGTAACTCTACATTTATGAGCTTCAAAACTATATTTAACATTTGAATTTCACAATAATCTTTACATAGAATGAAAGCCAAGGCTTTATTTTGCTCAAATCTGGTGAAACCCCAAAACAGACAAAAAAAAAAAAAAAAAAAAAAATCATAAAATCGGGCCAGTGGTACATGTGACTGATTTGGTCAGAGCAGGTCGCTATATTGTCCACACCCACAGCAAGGACTTCCTCCCTATCAATATCTAGCATATAATTACAAGCAAACCGTGAAAAGCATGATCCTGGCCACTCAATTAAATCATATTGCCTGCATCTATGTTGTCACGTCTGTCATATAATTTCCAAAGTAGGTTTTTTTTCTTTTCAAAATAAAGGTAGGCTGGGTGAGCGGTGGTAATTACATTATGGGTCCCCAGACAAGCCATACGTGGTTCACAAAACCATCAAGGAGAAATATTGCTTTGAGAAGCACAGCATAAATATGCAATATACTAGCAATTCAATTATGACCCACCAATTTATCATTTTGTCATGTTTGGATCAAGCACACACACACACACACACACACACACACGGATGCACGCACGCACACACACAATCATATGTATACGCAAACAAACAGTACCCAATGGGGTGTACTGATAATTGACTGAGTTTTGCTTTACACGTCTAGACGCTGTGTGTCTGTCGGAGGTTTGGACATTAGCTTTAATGAACATCAGACTGTCTGGACCAGCAGATGATTAAAACCACATTTTCCCTCCTAACGAGCAGTGAACAGAGGGAAGACAATGTAACCTTGTGAGGCAACTGGATTTGCGCGAGATCGTGAGATCCAGAGCCATAGAAGACTCGCGACATCTCCATTCACTCCAATGGACCAGTTTTTTACTCTCAAGAGTTCCAGGAAGTAAGGTTCTAGATTAAGCAGCACTGTGGAGTTGCAGTAAAATGGACAGTTTGTGTTGTACTTTGAAAGGTGTTTTTTTTAAATCAAATTGTACATTATCAGCTTTATTTTAGCATTCAAAAGTAGCGCGAGGCCCTTCCTGGCTGTTCATTGGCTAATGAGTGACGCATTTTGGTCCTCCGCTGACGCCACTCTCTCTCTCAATTGCTCTGGTGAGATCGCGATCACATGGCAAATCCATCTTGCCTCGCTCCAATCAATTGATTTGAATCTGAACCACTAGCAGTTCGCACCAATCGGCGTCCTGTGAGGCAGCTATATAGGCGGGCTTTGGCGTGACGCCAGCGAGAGCGAGCCTGTGATAGACGTGACAGACAGATGGTTCGTCCAATCACACCGCAGGGTTTTTTTTTTTTTTAAGTGCCCGCCCTTTGAAACGGTTTCCCGAGTGACTCGATTCCCAGATGGTGATGTGAAAACAAACCATGTGGCAGTGTCAGGTCAGAGGCAATGGAGTGTGAGTGTGACTTTTCAGATGGTACAAACAGGCAATGCATTTTAAACAGGGTTTTTGTGAATCTGAGGATCATAAGTCACAAAAGCTCAAGAATTAACATGTTAGCTTTCAATTAAATTTGCACAAACGAAAGCGTGCAGAGATAAAGACTTTCGCTCGACAGCAGTAATTGGTTCTGTGCAGCCTATAGACCTTATTCGATTGACGTCACTCACGTACGGGCACGCCCACCGCCGCCTTATTCTTGACATTCCGCAGTGCTCTGTTTAAAAGTGACTGACAGCTGTCATAGCTTAGGACGCTAGCCAATGTTATTTACTAGCCTATTTAAGGCCGTTTTTACTGTGTCAAGAGCTCTTTCACAACGTGAAAGAGTGTGTGTGTAATAATACACGGCTGTAGTAATAGCAGCAATAAAAGCCCGTGTGTTAGCTACTGTCCACAAACGTGAAGGGAAAGAGACTAGAGGGCGTAGAGGCTAACGTTAGTAGCAAACATTGGGCTCATGCAAGCAAGCGTCAGATCAAACAAACTTTTAACATTAAGGTTATTTAATGTACCATTGCTGCTGTCACGACAATGTTTGACGATGATGATGATGATGATGATGATGATGTCTGTCTAGGGGCGGCTTTAGCTCAGGAGGTAGAGCGGGTCGGCCAATGATGCAAGGGTTGGCGGTTCGATCCCCGCTCCCTCCCAGCTGCTGTCGCTGTGTCCCTGGGCAAGACACTCAACCCTCCTTGCTCCCGATGATGTGTAGGCACCCTGCGTGGCAGCCTGCTGCCATCGGTGTATGAATGGGTGAATGTAGACCAGGGGTGCCCACACTTTTTCAGCTTGCGAGCTACTTTTAAAATGACCAAGTCAAAGTGAGCTACCAAGCATATTTATTTATATATATATACACTGAGTATACAGTGGAAAACAGTGGAACAGTGGAAAAACAGTGGAAAAACAGTGGAAACAGTGGAAAAACAGTGGAAAAACAGTGGAAACAGTGGGAAAACAGTAAAAAAAAAAAAAAAAAAAAATTTTTTTTTTTTTTTTTTTTTCTTCCTCAATGCCATGCGATCGACCACACTACCTTCGCGATCGACCGGTCGATCGCGATCGACGTATTGGGCACCCCTGATGTAGACTATCTACTGATTGTAAAGCGCTTTGGATAAAAGCGCTATATAAATGCAGGCCATTTACCATTTACCATGTCGTTAGTGGCACAAAAGTAAAAATGTCAGACCAATTGCCACAGATGAAATAGTTATAATGCTAGGACTCAAGGGATTTGAAAGCCTTCAGCTCCTGAGACGTGTAGCCTATGCCAATACTGTATTCACAATGTCCGGTACGTTATACCTGGCAATATAATTAAGCAATATATCACGAGAGCAAGTGTGTTGTGGTGAATATATCCCGCTGATAAGCTGTTATCCCACTCGGCCTGCGGCCTCGTGGGATAACAGCTTATCAGCGGGATATATTCCACAACACACGCTGCTCGAGTGCTATATTGCTTTTATAAAACGGTTTCCAAGTATAATAATATAATAATAATAATACTATAAGTCCGACTGGCATCGTATTCTGATAGAGTCAGTTGAAACACTACTGTAAGTCTAGCAAGAAGATAGACGTGCGGGTGATTTGATTGGATCGTTCTGGAGACTGAAGTCGACATTGGCCAATCCTGGCGCTTGCTGAGAGCTTTTTGCAAAGCTCGACACCAGAGCCGTATGCCGACACCAAGTAACGTTACGTCTTATTTAGAAATGCGGGGTTAAGAGTGAGGGCGCGCGAGAGAGGGGTTAAGACATTAGCCCGCGTCTATTCTTGTACAAAACATCATTTTCTGCGAAGTATTAGTAAAGTTATAAGCGAAGATCGATTCACAAGGATCTGAAAGCTGTCTCCGCCATTTTGTTTTTGAGGTAACCAAAGCCTAAGAGAGTTGCGCCATCATGCGTCTGGCTGCAAGCGAGTAGCTTTTTGTTTTGACACTACTGTAAGGCGGGACCTCTAGCAAGAAGATAGACGTGCGGGTGATTTGATTGGATCGTTCTGGAGACTGAAGTTGACATTGGCCAATCCTGGCGCTTGCTGAGAAGCCGAGAGCTTTCTGGAAAGCCCAACACGGAGCTCGAGCGCAGAGCTGCCTTTTAGTAAGAGAGTTGCCATGGCAACCAATAACCCATGGCCATGGGTTATTGAACTCGGTTACTGGAATTATACAATGGCTGTGAACCAATCAGATTGCTTGATTTGAGAGAGCCGTTTTATAATGAGTTATATTTACTCTAAGTCAGTTTTTTATAGGGGTCCGCACCTCCGACCAAACTTATTTTTTTCATCAGTTCTCTTTGAAGCCATAACTGTTGCTGTATACGCTCGGCCAGACTATATGTTACGGCTGCGGTTTGTGCGCCGTCCGGGGTTACCGAAATCGAATAAGGTCTATAGGGGATGAAGAAATCACCTTGTATCAAAGCCGAAAGCCCGACGCTCTCTGTTCACCGAACTGAAACGACAATAGACTTGAGTGAGCCAAATGGAGAAAGTGCGGCCCTTTTCTCTGGGTTTTCTGAGATCAAAGTCACAGGGAGTGGGTGTTTTCCCCCCGAGGGCGCGGCGCATAACGGCACCTCGACCCGACAGCGACGCATAACGGCACCTCGACCCGACAGCGACGCGGGGATGAATCGGAGGCCGAGGCTCCTCGGTGTCGGCGTGGCCGGAGAGAGCCTGACTGATTGCATGCTTTATGGAAAGTGACTGGGAGAGGAAAGAGCCCATCTGGTCAGCTGCACAGCGGGCAAATCACAAGGCCATTCACTGTCACTCCAAAACACCTCCACTCCCCACTGCCTAGAATAGTCCGGCCCGGGGAAAAGGACGAGCACCCAGGTGACTCGGGACTTGAATGAATCTGAATTGAGCGTAAATCGTATTAAGTTCGCATGCAGGCGGCCGGCGAGCCGGGTTTCCGCCGCTCGATATGAGAAGATTCCTGCGGTACCGCGGAGAGGTGCTCCAATCTCAGCTCCATTTCCTTTGGACAAAGTGATATTTTAACAATGCCCTGTGCTAGCACCCTCATCCTCTGAACTGAATCATGCTTATTCTAACAGGGAATTAAAGAATGCGAGGTCTACAGTGCGTGTCTGCTAGTCTAGACCCCAAAAAATATTTTAATTTCCGTGCCATCTGTGTTGAGTCAAAGTAAAAATGTACAGGGGTGTGTACTTTCGGAAATTGTCCTGCTAATGCTGACAGCGACAGTCACCTGTGTGAAGGTTTTAAGCCCAAAACGCACACAGGGAGCGAAACTTGCGCGTCATTTGACGCCTATCAATTTCTGCCGCTATAGCGCACTGCAAGCATCAGATCTGAAATGTATAGACCACAGAATGTCTGACAGAACCATCAGTATTTTGGGAAAAAGGCCACTAATTTATATGTAGGCAGTAGGGGTGGGGGAAAAAATCGATACACCATAGTATCGCAATATTTTGCCTGACGATATTGTATCGATATTTGGACGCCAAGTATCGATATACATTTTTTTTTTTTTTTGCAGGCCATGCCATGCCAGGCCACCGGGCATCTGCCCGAAGCGCCCGATGTTGCAGTCCGCGCCTGCAGTGGCGTATTGAGTCCAGAGAAGCTTAATAATGTCGCCTACAGTACGTGTGGGGGAAAAACAAAACAAAACAAAAAAACACTGCATGTTTTACTTCCGGTGAGGTCAAGGAAAAGGTAGGAAATACATGTATATCAACAATATATCGAAATATCGCAATATTCAATATATCGCAATACTAGCATATCGCAATACTATCGTATCTTGACTCAAGTATCGTTTTAGTATCGTATCGTGGGCATCTGGTGATTCCCACCTCTAGTAGGCAGGCACAATGAGGGGGACGGGAAGTAGGGGGACAGGAAGACCGGAGAGAGGAGGGGAGAGTAGTCTCCCTTTCCAGACTCTCTCCGTTCCGCGCTGTACCCGCGCAGGAGAGAGTCTTGCTGGTCTTACTCTCACTCTGGGCTAGCGGGGTGAAAAGGCTCTGTTACCTTTACAACCATCCAGCAAAAGTAGCCTACCAAGCAGGCCTGCTTTATTGCACAATCCAAATCTTCCTCAAAAGTTGCCATTTTCAGCACGTAGCAACGAGCTAGCGTTGTTGTTGTTTCACAGCGCCGGAGGCATTTGAGATTGAATGTTGCCAGTTTATGTTTCTGTAAACCGCAGATACGTTGAATGTCAACACGTGAACCAAAAATGTTGCATATCAAAATTTGTAAATACGTGCATGACGTCTGCTATTGAAATTGCCAGTAAGAGTGTTGTGGGTGGATGGAAGGCGTAAACACTTTGGTTGTTTTAGTTGCCTAACCTTAACCACGTTGTTTTAGTTGCATAAGGTTTCATATTGCCTGGAAACTCAGCGGCGTTTTCAAATGAACCAACATTTTCATATTTATGTTGGAGATGTTGATATGCAACATAACCTATTTTTGGTTCACAAATGTTGAATGTCACATAATTCGCTGTTTGCAGAAACGTAACTGCCGACGTTTTATTCTGGCGACTCGGTTGAGGAGGATTGGGTAGAAATGCAACTGGGAATGCGGGTCGGGGGCAGAGGGGGGGAAGGTAAGCAGGTTTCAAGGGCTTGGCTCGGCCGCCCCCGGAAATCCCTCGCGCATGCCCCGCGTCTCGCACGGCAACGTAGTCGATCCCAGCTAATCTATTGATCGACTGCCAAGAGAGGGATAAGGCAAGGGAAAAGGCCTGGATCCCCTTGTAGGCCAATCCTGGAGCCTCTGGGGAGCCGCTGTGACAAAGCTGGCCTGGCGCAGGGAGACCATGTGGAGAGGCAAGGTTGAATCTGCAGCTGCTCATGTGGGCTGCTGCAGACCACTGAGCTCCTGCTAAGCTACACGTTTCAAACAAAAGTAAGGAGTGCTGCATAGTCATGTCAGACTATAGGCGTTTTCAGACCAGAGGAACTAAGAACAATAGAGAGGCAAAGTGACCGCCTAGTGCGCCTACTTCCTGCTTCAGCACTGTACCAGAGATTTTCATCCGCCATTTATTTTCCCATAGACATTTCGTTAAAATGCTTATAAAAAGAGTTATACTTGTTCAAACCAAACGGTTCAGATACATTTAGAAACAGGAGAGACCGCATAACATTTCACCCGGACCAAAACGCGAAAAAATTGCGGATTTAAAGAAAAAAGATCTATGTCGTTTTTTTTGTTTTGGTCCGAGTGAAGTGTTCTATGGTCTCTCCGGCGACTTGGTTCTCAGGGACCTGAGTCTCTCCATCTGTACAACAGAGATGATGCCCATCAGCCACACCTGAAAAGAAGGTGAAGAGGAGGACTTCCAATCCTTCAGAATGAGTCTTTTTGGCGACAGTTGTCCCCAGTGTCAGAGACTGTTGCGCAGCTGTAGGGAAGTTCAGTGAGGACTCCGAGCAGCCGAAGATGGCGAGTTCTGCCTCCGGCTGTCGGGTTATTTTGTAGGGAAACCTCGCTGTTGGAAAAATACTATTGACGTGTGAATTAATCGCACGGGCGGGGGGACGGCCGCCGTCTGTAAGGACCTTTAGTCAAAAAGCACCTATATCGTCACATGGGCTGGAAGATGATCAAAACAGCATGTGGACCCCGGTGTGTGAGGCTGCTGAGGGACAGGGCCAGTCAGCTGGCTCACTCTTCCCTCAGATCTCATTAAGAGACCTCAGAGGTAAAGAAAGAGACCAGTGACCTTATAGACCTCATCAGACCTCTTTCATTCACCTCAAGCCGTGAGCCATCATTGGATGATAAAGACCGGGCTGTCCAACTGGAACTTTTTCAAAATTCAAGTCAAAATTGTGTGTAGCTACACAACGGATGAGGGAAATGCCACGCCGGTCAAAAGTCGAATAAAACCATCCTTCCTTAATTCCCTGAGTCAGTCAGTCAGTCATAAGAAATAAGTAAATAGTCATTTAAAAAATGTCTCTATATACTCTATTTATATGATTCACATTTCGCAAAGTTTTGGCATTGACAGTGACAAAATACCCAAGGTGTGTGCGTTCCCTTTATCTTTTTGCAGCAGCAACTTGCCACTAATAGAAAATTGCCTCCAGTAGAAAATAAATATAATAAAAAGGGCATGTCTCGCTGCTGAAGCAAATAAAACAGATAGAGACTGCCACAATGTAATTACATTCTGGTGACCGTGTGTAATCAGAATGGACGTATCCAGATTAGAAATGTTCGAAAGTAGGTGGTAGTGAAAGTAGGTGGTAGTGAAAGTAGGTGGTAGTGAAAGTAGGTGGTAGTGAAAGTAGGTGGTAGTGAAAGTAGGTGGTAGGTGCTAAAACACTTTTTGGGGGATCTGCTGCACCAGGAAAATCAAACCACACCTGCAATGCTCTAAAGGGTCACAAACTCCCACCTGATTATGAGTCACTGTAGATAGGAACAAATCATCATACATATAGACTCAGAGTTTAATGCATATACACTAGAGCCCGACCGATATTATCGGCCCGCCGATATTATCGGCCGATATTGGCGATTACCGTTATATCGGTATCGGTAATATTTGGCGCCGATTTTTTTTTTGTTTTTTTATATATATAAGTTATAGACAGCATGGACAGCATGTTGTGTATATTTGATATTTTTTCTTAACTATTTGTTCTATTGTGTTTTTGTATTTCTAGTTATTTATAATTATTAAATTCCCAGTTCAGTTTACTGTTTCATTGCATTGAGTTTATTAACTCATTCACCGCCAGTTTAGGACTGCCAATATTTAGCACAGGCCAAAGATTTTCATAATTGTTGGTCATCTTTCAAGACCCACAGTACCGGTAAATTATCTATTAGCACCAGAGTGATTTGCAATACCTCAAAATGAAGATGTACGTCTCTGGGTTCACCAGGAAAAAAAAAGTGAGCTTTTAGCATGTTCTGTACTCTACTTATAGCCATTTATATACACCCTGTTTTCCCCCAAAAGTTCTCCCTGAGAAAATAAACAGGAGAAAAGGCAATTTTTGTAAAAGGGCACAATCTCAGGCAGAACTCACTCTCAATTCTTTTATTTTGAACTGTATTGACATCAGACATGTAAATATTATTCGTTAGGACACAAATGACAAAAAAAAATATATATATATATATATATATATATACACATGAAGTGCTTTTTTTTACATTCAACAATACAGTTTACTCGGTGTGAGTGTGCAGACAGACAGACAGACAGACAGACAGACAGACACACCGACAGACAGACAGACAGACAGACAGACAGACACACACACACACACACACACACACACACACACACACACACACACACACACACACACACACACACACACACACACACACACACACACACACACACACACACGATCCCCGATCCCCCTTTTAGATTTCTAACCCCACATGGATAAGCAATAACCACGCCCTGTGGCGCTGGGATTGGCCAGGAGCAACACTGGAGGGCACGCAGCCCAGCGATTTCATGAACCAACTGAATAGGTCTTGAGAAAGGACAGCGGGCTGCTGTGACTACCGCTTCTGCCTTGTGCCTTGCGGTTGTGTGTTTATTTTGCACCCGTCCTCGTCCATGTCTCCCTGTCATATCCTCCCTGCTATCTGATCGTTCCCGTTTTCCCCTCGGCTATTCAACACGTCCTCACCGCCCTCGCAAACTGATCGATCATTTCCTCATTCCTCCGATGATCAAACACATCTCTTGATTACTTTCTCCCGGCTGGCACAGAGGAAGGCGACTCCAGCTCGTGCAGCGCGCCGAGGCGCGTTTCAATGGCGTTTCTCCTGTCTGCACAAGGAAGCGTTACCCGTTTTCTGCTTTTCCTCTTGCTCAATTTCAAAACAACAGCTGCGGTATGTGTTTGTTCACGTGTTGTTTTAGATGCTAGGGACCTGATACCATGTGACAGGCTGGGGAAGTGTTTAAACTACGCCCTGCAGTAATAAAAACAAAAACACGTCAAACACGTCATTGGCGGGGAGGGCTATTTCTGATAACACGTCAAAGACGTCATTGGCGGTGAATGAGTTAATAAGCTGTAAAATATCCTGCCTACATCACATATTTCAATTCATGTCAACTCAATCATATCTTTGTCAAGTGTTTGATATTTGAGGGTTGCTGATGTGGTGCCTCCTCTGGTCATTAAGGGCGCCTGTTCGGAGGGAGGGGAACTCGTTGGAATAGCGTGATCCTCCCACGTGCTATGTCCTACCAGTGAAGCTTCCCCTGTCAGGTGAAAAGAAGCGGCTGGCTAACTGCCCATGTGGAAGCATGGAGCCAGTTTTCGGCTCTCCCCAGATCGGGAGAGGGTGGAGCAGCAACCAGGATAAATAAATAAAAAATTTGCACTAATGGGGGATTAGCACTAATGGGGGATAAACATTTGATGATAAAAAAAAAAAAAATCGGCCGATATTATCGGTATCGGTAATTTTTTATTCCCTAAAATCGGTATCGGTATCGGTTTCAAAAATCCCATATCGGTCGGGCTCTAATATACACGTCATTACCTTCTCATTGAGATCTGCCATACAGAAGGAAAGCAAGGGGAGGGGGTATAACTTACTGAACAGAACGATCATGAGCACACATACATTATTATTTTGAGATTTTGGTCTGATTTTGGCCTGGAAGGAAGCTAAGCAGGGAGACAGTCTCTAAAGATTTCATGGACTGAGAGTGAGACACCCGTGTATTTCGGTGGAAACTGTCAGGAGTGCACTCCTTGGTGTTACATAAGAGAAGTGGGACAGTGGGTGGTGGGTTTAGGAGTGCAAAAGCCAGTGGTGGCGGATGATATGGTTGAGATAATACCACACACATTGTAAGTGGCTTCAGGAAATGCACTAACTCCAGTCCAAAAGTGTGTTCTCTTGGGGGGCACGGTGGTGCAGTGGTAAGCGCTGTCGAAGGTCCTGGGTTCGATTCCCACCTGGGACGCTGTGAACGCTGAAGGAATGCGTGCCCGTCCGCATGTCCTCGAGTGCCCACCGCCCGGGTGGGGTCGTCAAAAAGGGCCTTTCTGTGTGGAGTTTTGCATGTTCTCCCCGTGCCTCCCGGGGGTTTCCTTCATATATTAGGAACCCCCTTCACCAAAACATGCAATATCCTGGTTGCTAATGTGGTGCCTCCTCTGGTCGTTAAGGGCGCCTGTTCGGAGGGAGGGGAACTCGTTGGAATAGCGTGATCCTCCCACGTGCTATGTCCTACCGGTGAAGCTTCCCCTGTCAGGTGAAAAGAAGCGGCTGGCTAACTGCCCATGTCTCGGAGGAAGCATGGAGCCAATTTTCGGCTCTCCTTAGATCGGCAGAGAGCAACCAGGATAAATTAATTAAAATTAGCACTAATGGGGGATAAAATCGGGGGGGGGGGGTGTTCTCTTTTTGCATGTTTTTAGCAGGGGGTTCCTACAGTATCTGGAGGAAACCTCAGGGGAGCATGGGGGAGAGCATGCAACACTCCACACAGAAAGGCCATTTTGACGAGCCCACCTGGGCAGTAGGTGCTGAGGACATGGGGATGGGGACACGACACACCATGGGCCCGCTCCAGAGCGGCCCAGGCGGTTATCGAACCCCAAACTTTATCAGCTTCAGTAATCCAATGTCAACACAGCGATGTTGTGAGTAATTTAAAGCTCTATCATATCAGCACAATATCAAATTTTGTTCTAGAACTTAACTGAGTGCAACGTAAAATGGGCCCAGTGCAGTGAGGAAAGGTTGTGCATCCCCCCCCTCTGCAAAAACGTAAGGAAGTATGGTACAATAGCAGGAAATGATAAGAGAAATAGCGAATGAATTCCATTGTTTTTTATCTAGGTCCAAAAGAGCGTATAATAGCATTGCATTTGTCTCTGACCCAATGACAGAACTTATTTCTGCCAGACCCTTATCTTAGGAGGAGCGCGGCGTGCAAACCGGAGAAGGGAATTTTACGCATTCGGGAAGAATGCATGAGTGCCGTTTGCATCTCTCCAAGGGCGGCCAAATATGGTGGAGGTCACGGCATGCCTGGAATATGTTACAGCGTAGTGGAGTGTGTGTCAAGACAGCATATACTGTAGGCAAACCATAGTGTATGAGGAGGACCTTCAATAGTTCAATCTCGCTTAAAGGTCCCAATTCGTGCAGCTGTAACCTCTTAAAAACGTGTGTCTCTGGTCCATAAAACATGATTCTGGATTAATCTGTCGAAAACATAGCAACCCCGTTTGTTGTGACGGAGTTCTCACTTCCTCATCTCGTCGCTTCCCAAGAATGGCCTGTTTCTATAATATACTCAGAACTAACAGTTCCCATTGGCCGCTGAGGGAGAGCCCGCCCCAGGCTCCCAGCGGCCAATCAGATTAGCGTCTGTGGACCAGCACGCTAAGTTGCGAGTTATCGTTAACTTAACGGTACTACGCTAAAGAGGACATCTCAAAATGCCTAAACTTACCGAATGCACCTCTGCAGTTGCTGGATCACGTACAGTTGGCGTCGCTCCAGCTAGAAGTGTTAATTTTGTGGCTATAGACTAAATGGTGCAGGTAGCTTGTGTGAGAGAGACCCACGCAGTATGCAGGAGGAAGCTAGTGACGTCCCAATTCCCCTCTGGGCAAACAAAGCGTTTGGGGGTGTGGCTTGGAGGAGACTGCAGGGGGAAGCTGGATAGGGACAAATCCAACTGTGGCAGTTCTGAGCGTGTGACCACTCATTACAGGGAGGGCTGACAGCAGTATATATGCATTTACAAGTAAAAACAGCTTTTGCACAGAATGGGACCTTTAACATGACGAACATATTTCTCAAAGCTATGGACAAGGGTAAAGAATCAACATTTTCATGTGGCTGACTGCATTTCTGTAGAACATGTTTAGGGCCTTCCTCAGACGAAACAAATGCAAGACGCGCACACGCATGCACCCACACATTGATAGAAGACGTGTGGGCTGGTAAGAAAGGCAGCAGGTAATTTAATGGCGGAGTAACATCAGACACTCAAATGTGATTTCCACAATGGCCAGGCAACGTGACACCACATCCCCAAGGACAAACGCTCCCCCAGCCATCAATAAAGCAGATAAGGAGCGGTAGTTTAGCGCCTTGCTTTGGTGTCTTGGCACAGTCTTTCACAGAACTATGGCAACACAAACACACACGCGCTGCCGGCACTGTGCCCAAAACTACTGGCATGGTTAACAAACTCCAGAGGGAAAACTGACCAAAAGAACAAAATAAGCCATTTCATAGGCTACAGTATCACGTCTCTCACATTCTGCCATCACAGAGTAAACATTGAATGCTAACGTTTATGAACCAAATCAGATATGTGTATTATAGGCCTACACATAGATCTGCTATTGAAATAGATACGTGTACTGTATCAACGTTAACAGTTATACACATCATAGAGTCTGCAATTGAAATAGATATGTATCATTCAGTTGTTTAAAGTAACGAAGTACAAATACTTTGTTAAGCCTCAGGGGCGGTTTTAGCATCAGAGCTTTGGGTGGGCTCAGCCCACCCAAAGGTCATGGACCACTGAACCCCTAGGGGGGTCCGGGGGCATGCCCCCCCGGAAGAAAATTTTGTACAGTTTCAAGTAAAAATGGATCAAACTGGCGCACTTTGAGATCAAAATGAAGAGACTAGATCTATGAAGAACTACACACATCAATATCTTCTTTACCGTTCTGTGGTTTTACAGCAATGAAAAAATAATTGTTTCCCTATATATACTATATATATTCTGCATACAGGTTACTATATGGTAGAATTATGCTTGCATAAATAATACCAAAATCACTTCAGGGGAGTTTCAAGTAAAGTAACATTTTGCTTTGTAGGCAAAAAAAGTAAAATTAAATCAAAAGGGAACTTCCTAACTTATTGGCTGGAATAATATTCCGACAAGATAATAATATACTGTAAGCACTAAAGCAGGAGTTTGCAGTCAACTAGTTGAAATTAATATGTGGCAGTATTTGTGGGGGTCAAAATCTATGTAGGGTGTACCACCACAAATAGATCAGTGTATGGGAAACACTGACTTTAATTTTGAACAACAGCACTACAACGGTGGCATTACAAATGGTATTATGAAATTATTGTGTGAAAAAACAAGAATGCGACTTTTTTCATGAACTTTAAGCAGAAAATAAAAAAATAGTTTTAAAGCAAAAATAAATAATAAATAAAGATCATTTTAACATTGGCTCAACCCGCCCATCTTACTGACCACCAGGGGTCCTGGTCCTTAATCCCTTTTTATTACTCCCATGCCACTGGTACTGTACACAAACAAGGCTGTTTAAATATCTGCCTTGCACTCCCTTAGAGCAGGGGTGTCAGACTCATATTAGGTAGAGGGCCGGATTTGTTCAACTGAGACCTCATGGGGGCCGGATTTTTTTTTTACTAAAATCAATTCGACTCATTTACCCATTTACTTCACAAAAGAAATACTGCTCTTTCCATTTCTCTTGAAACTGCCTGCATTCCGTGTCAACCTTTCTCTTTTTCGACAGCATCTTGTTCAGGGGCGGACTGGGATCATAATTCAGGCCGGGCATTAGATACCAAGCAGGCCAGGCCGATACGGGCCGACGCGCGTGCCGGCGTCAGAAAAATTTGGGCCGTTTAAAGCTCAATTTGGGCCGTTTGAAGCCAGATGTGGGCCGTTTGAAGCCCAATTTGGGTCGTTTAAAGCCAGATTTGGGCCGTTTGAAGCCCGATTTGGGCCGTTTGAAGCCCAATTTGGGCCAAGTCCAATTTTACAATGAGATGCACCCACTTTAATCCTGAATAAAGTAATAAAACCACTAGTAAACCAGTAGGCGGCGCCTGGCCTGCTGTTCAGTGAGTGGCCTGACTGCGGGCACAATTTTTTTTTTTTTTTTTTTTTTTTGCAGGCCAGGCCAGGCCAGGCCACCGGGCATTTGCCCGACGTGCCCGATTATGCAGTCCGCGCCTGATCTTGTTGATTCTTTTGTTTTTTGGTAGGTAGCTGAATGCGCGATTCAATTCCAGCGTGGCATCATGGCGGCTTTGTTTACACCTGATGACCTACTGACATACTTCCTTGTAGTGCAGGTTAATTAACTTATGAATGAACTCTTAGCTTGCTTATTAGCCACACGTAGTTCATGATAATGGGGTGCAAATTTAATAATAATAATAATATATATATATATATTTTTTTATATTCCAAAACATCTCGCGGGCCGGATGAAACCTGCCCGTGGGCCGGATCCGGCCCGCGGGCCGTATCTCTGACATCCCTGCCTTAGAGGGAAATAACAAGCCTGTAAGAACTTTTATTGAGATACTGAACTAACATCACAGCAAGACATAAGTGATGCCATGCACGCATGTTAAGCTATCGTCATCATCACATCAGACAGGCTGTGTAAAGCCCTACCTTCCTCCAGTCCACCTGTTTGTCTGGCAGGCACAGCGACAAGTTCTTTTGTTTAGCCTACGACAACGTTACGTGCTAATTTGCATATCAATATGCGCTAATTAAGTAACTACTAACGACTCTGACTGCTCAATGCTCACCTCAGTTTCATTGATCATGAGTGGGGAGAACGATTGTGTGGACTGTGGAGGACCACTTCGCTGCTGTACTGTGTGTGTGACCTGTGTGAAGTGATGTGGGATTAGGCAGATAGATGGAGGAGGGAGCGCCTGCGCAGCCGCGGTTCTAGAAACTTTTCGGGTGGGCTGAACCCCCCTAAATTTTTGTCTCAGCCCACCCTAAGAACATAGAGGGGGGGGGGGGGAAACATGCACACAGCGCATTGAGTGTAGTCAGAAACTGCTACTAATGACCACCATGGATTTGGAGAGGGATTAAAAAAAAAAAAAAAAAAAAAGATTTTTTGCCTCTATTTTTTTGGGTGGGCTGAGACTATTTTTGGGTGGGCTAAAGCCCACCCAAAAACGGCCTAGAACCGCCCCTGTTAAGCCTACTTAAGTATTTTTTTTTTAGTATCTTCTGGGCCCATTTGCACAAAGCACCTTACATGTAGGTTAAGGTTTCCCTTAGGGTCCGAGTGTCCATAAAATAGAATTGACTGCACAAAACACCCTCCAATCTTCTCCATAAGGTTAAACGTTTTAAGGAAAACATAAGCACAAGATTTAAGGGTGTTTTGTGCAGCCGATTCTATTTTATGGACACCTTAACTCTGACTCGAAGGGAAATCTTAACCTAAGGTGCTTTGTGCAGCTGGGCCGTGTACTTTACTTGAGTATTTATTTTCCTTTCAACTTTCACTTTTACTCCACTACATTTTCGTAATAAAATCTATACTTTTACTCCGATACATTTCCCAAAAGCATCATCGTCACTCGTTACTATAAAATAAACAAACAGCTTGTGTTGTGGCGAATCAGTAGCCTGGCTAGCGAATCAGTGCTTCTGTGTTGCAAGTTGCTTTTGCCAATCGCTTACCGTCAGCGCTTCCCAAGTCTTTTCATCCATGTTACAAGTTCCCACAGGCTGAAATCCGACGGGTAATTACTTTAAATTGTCTTTACATTGTGTCCAATGGAACCAAAATGACGGAACATGCCACCAGAAAACCAGAAAACAAGCGTCTCCTGAGGTAAACTTCAAATTAGTCAAGCGTCCACGCAGCCAGAACGTAAAAGTATAGGTTTTCCGCTTAAGGATTTCAAAATAAAATCCTAAATGCTGTATTTGTTTCTCCAAATGTGAGAAGCATTTTATTCTGAAGGTAAATCGTGGTATTTCCGTTGCTAGTCTGGTGCAACTGTCGCTATTTTGTCACAGCCCAATAATACTGTCGTGTTTCAGAAAGGTAACGTCACTTTCAATTTAATTGATTAACTGTTTATCTGGCCGTGACAATATCCAGGCATATAACGCTAGCTATATGTAGGAGATGTCCATGATGGACGGTGATTATGATGCTGATGCCCCTTGACATTGATTATCTCATCGCCATGATAGCCTTAAAGCAGGCACTTGTCTTGTGCGCTCACAATAATCCGGTGTTTAATCCGATGTTTAGCTATATTATAGCTAAACATCCGGACCCCTTGCTTTCTTATCAACAGGATTTACTTGTACTTTTACTTCCAATACTTTTAAGTACATTTAATAAAAAAAAATAGTTTTGATACTTAAGTAGCCTACAGAAAATATTAGCTACTTTAAGACTTTTACTCAATTAATATTTTAATGGGTTACTTTGACTTTTACCCAAGTCATTTTCTGGTAAAGTATCTATACTTTTACACAAGTAATATGGATTTCGACTATACTTTATACACCACTTATACACATCATAGAGTCTGCTATTGAAATAGATACGTATATCAATGTCGGGGTGGATGGAGGGCGAGGGCATAATAAAGACTTGCCTTTCACAGGGTTTCCAAAGTACATTTCAACTGTGAATCACATTTAATGTTTTTCTTATTTAAGCTTATTAACTCAACCCATAACTCTAACCTTAAAGTCGAGCTGAACCCAAAAATGACTTTTCTTTTCTTTTAGTTCAAATACCTGGGTATGCAGTGCGGGGTCCACCCGCTATGCCGACCACCTGCTATGCTATTAGGTTTAGGCGTGGGGGTGGGAGAGGTTAGGTTTTGGGTTAGGGTCTGGGGGAGGTTAGGTTTAGGCATGGCATGGGGGGAGGTTAGGTTTGGCGTGGGGGCTGGGAGAGGTTAGCTCCACCGACACGCTGCACGCCGCCTCGCTCAGCTGGTTCTGCTTGTGGGCTATCGGCATTGCGACCTGTCGGCACTGCGGCCTGTCGGCACATAGACGCGGCACCATGCAGTGCACCTATTTAATAATGTATGCCAAAACAAAATCACAAAAATCTAATTTCTTTCGTTTTTCACACTTTTTCACATCAAAAGTTATTTTTTCAAGATTTCATTCATAACAGTAATCGACAGTTTGCTGACGTCACATAGTACTATCAAATTTCTACCCCATTTCAACAAATCATATCACAACATGGCAGCTGTCAATCAAATCTTCATTTCAGGATAATTTTCTCTTCCAAATGAAGGAAAAAATGGTGCCTAGTGGCAGAATTCCTATCCCATAAACTAACTACTAACTTGGCCAATGGTATGTTGATATACACAATAAATAAAACGGGAATGCCTAAGAATGCAGAGAAATGTAACTGGCTCGTTAAAACTCGCATTCCAAGAATATTGTATTTACCGTTAATGGCGTGTGCCTGAGAGCCTGGTTGTCAGGGGTCGCACCTCGGAGATTCCAGGCCGACGGGCTGCACTCTCCGCTCCGGCAGCTGCCTGCCTGTGGCTCGCCGAGCTCCACTCAGCCACTAAACCTCGTGTCACCAGGCTCTTCCCGAGGAGAGCGCCACAACACGCTGAATCCCACTCGATTTGGGGGTGGAACATGCCTGGATTCGCCAAAGCCCAATCCAGTCCCCAGAATTGTCAAATAAAATCATCGACATGCTACTATATGACCCGCCTCTCAACCTGTCATCTCAGACAAGTTATGTTTTCAGTCTGAAACGGACTCCGACCCACGCGCCAACGGGTTCAGTTCGACTTTAAGTTGTTTTTGTTGCCTATATAACCTTAACCAAGTTGTCTTATGTAATATTTTCAAACTAACTGGAAACTCCTTTTTTTTAAAGTAAACGGAGATGTTGATGTCATGTATTTGTGGATCACAGACGGAGTCAAAACTGCAAACGGCTGAGAGGAATCCAACCATGCATCACCTGAGGCCGTTTCTGATACCCTGCCATCAAAGTGCTGGTAGCCTCGGGTTCTCTTTCCCTTTATTCTTGCTCTTTGTGCGTGCGTGTGTGTGTGTGTGTGTGTGTGTGTGTGTGTGTGTGTGTGTGTGTGTGTGTGTGTGTGTGTCCACATGTCACATGTGTTTCCATGAGCCATGCGTGTGTTTTGCTCTCTCCCTGTATGTGTTTCATCGATCGCTATAACCTTGATCTCTGGAAGCCTCACCATCACAACTTCCGGCTGTCTCTTTGTAAATGCAGCACTCAAAATGATGAGAAGATCATAGTTGACTCGTCATTAACAACACTCTCTCTCTCTCTGACTCTCTCCTCCCTCTCTCTCCCCTCTCTCTCCTCTCTCTCTCTCTCCCTCCTCTCTCTCTCTCTCCTCTCTCTCTCCTCTCTCCCTCCCCTCTCTCTCTCCTCTCTCTCTCCCCTCTCTCCCTCTCTCCTCTCTCTCCTCTGTCTCCTCTCTCTCTCCCCTCCCTCTCTCTCCTCTCTCCTCTCTCTCCCCTCTCTCTCTCCTCTCTCTCTCTTCCATCTCTCTCCCCTCTCTCCCTCCCTCTCTCTCTCTCCTCTCTCTCCCCCTCTCTTTGTCTCTGTAAGAGAAATATTTGGACTGCAGAACTTGAATGGATATACTGTAGAGCAGAGGTTCTCAAATGTTTTTCAGCCAAGGACCCCTTACACGATAGAAAATATACCGGGGACCCCCTCATTCTGATTTGTGATTTTGGGCTAAGCTTAATTGTTTCCACGGTAACGTGCTTGACTTTTAATTTGATAGGTTTGTTATTAGAATGTAATCCATGAACCATTTTAGATTTAAAGCATGAACTATTTTCGTTGAACTATGAAGATTTTGCAAAAAAAGAAATATATATATATATATATATTTTTTTTTATTACATTACATTTACATTACGTCATTTAGCAGACACTTTGGTTTTGTCCAAAGCGACTTACAATATCACAATTTGTCAACAGTAGCCTACAGAAAACCACTATGCAACACAATCAATGACAGCCAAGATATTTTGATAGACTAGCACCATGTAGGAAGTAGTTTGAGAAGGAATAAGTAACATGTAGTATTTTTTTTTTAAATTTAATTCATTTATTTATTTTTTATTTATTTTTACTTGAAAACTTTTCGCGGACCCCCTGGCAAAGTGCCACGGACCCCCATTTGAGAACCACTGCTGTAGAGAAGTCATTCCCAATCAAATCAAAATTCTGGATGGTCGCCAGCCATGTGGAGCCTTGTGCTATGCTTTACATGTACTGTAAACTGACTTATGGCTGAGACTGTGAAGTTTTGCAGCCCCCCCCCCATGCACACGCACGTGCATGCATTGCACACACACACACACACACACACACACACCCCCACACACACACAACCTGGCACGTAGACAGGAATAACACCTATTTGTCATTATTGTCATGTGACAGCAAGGCCCGAGGGAGAGCTGATACAGTCACAATCACTGTGTCACTTACGCCCGGACCACATCGTAGATGAGCCTATTTGGGCACATAATGATCCAACCTGAGAGGTCCACAAGAGTCGAGTCATGTGACTCTGTGGAAGTCATGTGACTCTGTGGAAGTCATGTGACTCTGTGGAAGTCATGTGACTCTGTGGAAGTCACCGTTGTAGTACGTATGTAGTCCTGATACCTTGAGCTTCCTTATTCCCTGAGCATGACTTCTGGTCAGTCTTAAATCTAGACTCCAGACTAAAGGAGACCAGTCGTTCCGGTCATTACTCATTACTCATGCCTTCTCATAATGCCTCAATCTAACAGACGAAAAGAAAATGATCCTTCAGTCATGGCTAAATTGAAAGCTAATAATACTACTTTTAATTTGTACTGTGTTAGGTGGAGGACTAGTGGACTCACGTGCAGACACTTGACGGGCTTGGAACACTTGACACTTGGTAAACTGGAATTGGCAACAGACAAACTTGCGGGCAAGAACTAGACGTGCACACGTGCACACACATGCACGCACACACACACACACACACAACAAAAGGTGTAAGGACCGTTCTATCGATTCAAGTTGTGTGATTTGGACAATCCATTTTCAGCCACTGTAATTAAGGAACGTTTGTGTTAACGATAGGCCTACTAATTGTGTGTATTTAATTTGTGTATTCACAAAAGAATTGAGTTTGGTTTTGAGGCAGGATAAAGTCACACATGAATGGTTATTTCAACAATGGCTACCACTCTCCCACATTTTTTCCCATTTCACCTTCTCATACCTCTGTCTCCCTGTGTGTGTGTGTGTGTGTGTGTGTGTGTGTGTGTGTGTGTGTGTGAGAGAGAGAGAGTGTGAGTGCATGAGACAGCTGCTGTCTCTTGCTCAATGCCCCCTGTGTGTGCGTGTGTGTGTGTGTGTCTGTGTGTGTCTCTCTCTCTCTCTCTCTCTCTCTCTCTCTCTCTCTCTCTCTCTCTGTGATGGGGGATGCTACTACAGCTGCTGAGTCCCTCTGATGTTTGGCTCTGTGTACCCAGACGCTGCTCTCTTCTCCCCCACAACAACCTGCATGGGTGAGTGTCTACGAGGTCCTGTCAAGGGCGTGGCACTATTCACTCACCTCAGCCTCAGTTCAGACCCAATCTGATCCTCCACTTTTTTTTACCATTAGAATAGAAAGCAGAGATCAAGCAGAAAATTGCTGTCAAGCTATCCGGACGCCATAATATAAAACAATACAATAAATCACATGAGGTGTGCGTTCAGGTTTAACGTTCCGTTTGGGCATCTGGCGACCTCTGACCTCTGGTACGTCTAAATAATTTATCGCGCGGAGCAAAAAGTCATATCTTGTCAGTCATCATCAGTCATTTCTCTCCACTTGCCCTCAGAAATGCAGTCGATACAAGCTGGCCTCAGTTTGAAAAAAGGATGAAGAATGACATGCGGGGTCTTTCCCAAACCTTAGGGTGTAATGAATCAATGCCCCTGGATTCTACCAATTTCTCTATCAATACAGCGGCAGCCATCTTGAATTTTATGCCCCCCCCCTCCCCCTGGCCGGACCCCCCAGCCAGCTGCTAGACCAAAGAGCTGAAACTTTGCTCCACCAGGACTGAAGATTTCTTTGGAGAAACTATACGGCCAGCTCTATGGTTTATTAAGAGGCTGAATTGGTTTCTGTTTTGTGTGTTTTCTGGACGGGCCCTGTCACGGCGCCTGTCAGGGCCCTGTCACGGACCCAGCCAGCAATTTAAGGAGGGCCCGCGTCTAAATTCAATGCCACTACGGGTAAAGACAAATTGTTAGTGGCAGAAGTATAACATTAAAGGGGGACTGACCCGCCCAGATTTCTTGCAAAACGGTATTCTACTTGATTTGAAAACTCTGCAGGCAAGATGGCCGCCTATACTCCCTTCTTTGGCTGGCAGAATTCCTCCCCCATAAACAAACATGACTTGGCCCAATAAGTATGTAACATACAAAATAAAACAAACGGTATTGTCTTCGTTTGATGTAGAATGCAGAGGACATGTAACTCTTTAGTTAAACTTGCATTCCAGGAATATTGTATTTACTGCGCTGCTCTAAAGATAACGTAAGTGGCTCGAGACTGTTTCATCCTGAAACCCACTCGCTTTGCGCCAGAAAAAGTTATTTGGTCATTGTTGGAGAAAAATATAAGTTCCATTGGCCAAATATAGCTTATTGATTAGGAAATGTCAATGGAACTTATATTTTTCTCCAACAGTCATTCAGTGGCGTTTTACTGCCATGTAACATAACTAACTAGCGGCTAATATTAGCCACAGTAGGCGATTACCCATGGATGCATTGCTCTTAAAGGGCTCGCGCCGCGTGAATTACAGTAATAATCACATGGGGGGGGGGGGGGGGGGGGGACAATTTTGCACATGAGTGGGGCACGCGCAAATACCACCGTGACGTCACAATGTACCAAATCTCCCATTCATTTGAGGGCACAAAAAAAAGCAGGTTTGGACCCATAGAGGGAACTTATGATGCTGAAATGATAGGGGTTTGTAAAATTGTAACAGATTGGTCTCAAATGTGGAGATTTTGACCAAAATCCTTCACATACCACCCCAAAAGCCATATGGTTAAAAGCTGAAAAAAGTGTTTTGGGGGTAAGCTACACTTTAAGTTCTCACCATTTTACTGACAAAAGATGTGAAAGGTTACCTGGGATGTAATGATCAAAAGAAACTTTTGTCCACCAATAATGAAACGAGTATGTGATGTGGATGAGAGTGTGTACGCCTGCTTTATCTTTTGTTCCCTTGTTGTTCTCTCTAGTCCCGCCTCTCTTCGTGTATAGATTGAGATAAGTTGGGTCTTGTGTTATGAATGTCTTACACGCAGAGACAATATCCTCCTCACAATGACTCACACCCGCTCTCAAAACACCAAGCCCACTCTGTCTGACAGCTACCCATTAATCGTGAATGAGCCAAAGGGGGGGTATTATTACTACCAGACGAGAGTTGAACCGTCGATATTGTTGTGCATCTCGGTCCCAGACCGAAGGAAAATAGCAGTTAAACACCCACGTACGATATGTTTACCCCGCATACAAACAACAATCTAATTATTGCCATCATAGCTCTGATTATGAGAGTAATGTGATTAGGCTATTTACATGAAGTGGAAAAAGACTGTTCCATTGATTGAGCAGGTTAATCTCCTCTGCCCTATATGCCGCCAGCGACAGTGATTATTTCCTTCCTGTCATCAAGTGCTGCAGTTACACTGCTGCTATGGCATTTCATATGCTCCATGCATAACTGCAGTTACACTGCTGCTATTGCATTTCACATGCTCCATGCATAACTGCAGTTACACTGCTGCTATGGCATTTCACATGCTCCGTGTGTAACTGCAGTTACACTGCTGCTATGGCATTTCACATGCTCCATGCGTAACTGCAGTTACACTGCTGCTATGGCATTTCACATGCTCCGTGTGTAACTGCAGTTACACTGCTGCTATGACATTTCATATGCTCCATGCGTAACTGCAGTTACACTGCTTCTATGGCATTTCATATGCTTCATGTGTAACTGCAGTTACACTGCTTCTATGGCATTTCATATGCTCTATGCATAACTGCAGTTACACTGCTGCTATGGCATTTCATATGCTCCATGCGTAACTGCAGTTACACTGCTTCTATGGCATTTCATATGCTCCATGCATAACTGCAGTTACACTGCTTCTATGGCATTTCATATGCTCTATGCATAACTGCAGTTACACTGCTGCTATGGCATTTCATATGCTCCATGCGTAACTGCAGTTACACTGCTTCTATGGCATTTCATATGCTCCATGCGTAACTGCAGTTACACTGCTTCTATGGCATTTCATATGCTCTATGCATAACTGCAGTTACACTCCTGCTATGGCATTTCATATGCTCCATGCGTAACTGCAGTTACACTGCTTCTATGGCATTTCATATGCTCTATGCATAACTGCAGTTACACTCCTGCTATGGCATTTCATATGCTCCATGCGTAACTGCAGTTACACTGCTGCTACACTGCTGCTATGACATTTCACATGCTCCGTGTGTAACTGCAGTTACACTGCTGCTACACTGCTGCTATGACATTTCACATGCTCCGTGTGTAACTGCAGTTACACTGCTGCTGTGGCATTTCATATGCTCCATGCATAACTGCAGTTACACTGCTGCTATGGCATTTCACATGCTCCGTGTGTAACTGCAGTTACACTGCTGCTATGGCATTTCATATGCTCCATGCGTAACTGCAGTTACACTGCTGCTGTGGCATTTCATATGCTCCATGCATAACTGCAGTTACACTGCTGCTATGGCATTTCACATGCTCCGTGTGTAACTGCAGTTACACTGCTGCTATGACATTTCATATGCTCCATGCGTAACTGCAGTTACACTGCTTCTATGGCATTTCATATGCTTCATGTGTAACTGCAGTTACACTGCTTCTATGGCATTTCATATGCTCTATGCATAACTGCAGTTACACTGCTGCTATGGCATTTCATATGCTCCATGCGTAACTGCAGTTACACTGCTTCTATGGCATTTCATATGCTCCATGCATAACTGCAGTTACACTGCTTCTATGGCATTTCATATGCTCTATGCATAACTGCAGTTACACTGCTGCTATGGCATTTCATATGCTCCATGCGTAACTGCAGTTACACTGCTTCTATGGCATTTCATATGCTCCATGCGTAACTGCAGTTACACTGCTTCTATGGCATTTCATATGCTCTATGCATAACTGCAGTTACACTCCTGCTATGGCATTTCATATGCTCCATGCGTAACTGCAGTTACACTGCTTCTATGGCATTTCATATGCTCTATGCATAACTGCAGTTACACTCCTGCTATGGCATTTCATATGCTCCATGCGTAACTGCAGTTACACTGCTGCTACACTGCTGCTATGACATTTCACATGCTCCGTGTGTAACTGCAGTTACACTGCTGCTACACTGCTGCTATGACATTTCACATGCTCCGTGTGTAACTGCAGTTACACTGCTGCTGTGGCATTTCATATGCTCCATGCATAACTGCAGTTACACTGCTGCTATGGCATTTCACATGCTCCGTGTGTAACTGCAGTTACACTGCTGCTATGGCATTTCATATGCTCCATGCGTAACTGCAGTTACACTGCTGCTGTGGCATTTCATATGCTCCGTGTGTAACTGCAGTTACACTGCTGCTATGGCATTTCACATGCTCCGTGTGTAACTGCAGTTACACTGCTGCTATGGCATTTCACATGCTCCGTGTGTAACTGCAGTTACATTGCTGCTGTGGCATTTCATATGCTCCATGCATAACTGCAGTTACACTGCTGCTATGGCATTTCATATGCTCCATGCATAACTGCAGTTACACTGCTGCTATGGCATTTCATATGCTCCATGCGTAACTGCAGTTACACTGCTGCTATGGCATTTCATATGCTCCGTGTGTACGCTATGGCATTTCACATGCTCCATGCGTAACTGCAGTTACACTGCTGCTATGGCATTTCATATGCTCCATGCGTAACTGCAGTTACACTGCTGCTATGGCATTTCATATGCTCCGTGTGTAACTGCAGTTACACTGCTGCTATGGCATTTCATATGCTCCATGTGTAACTGCAGTTACACTGCTTCTATTGCATTTCATATGCTCCATGTGTAACTGCAGTTACACTGCTGCTATGGCATTTCATATGCTCCATGCATAACTGCAGTTACACTGCTGCTATGGCATTTCATATGCTCCATGCGTAACTGCAGTTACACTGCTGCTATGGCATTTCATATGCTCCGTGTGTACGCTATGGCATTTCACATGCTCCATGCGTAACTGCAGTTACACTGCTGCTATTGCATTTCATATGCTCCATGTGTAACTGCAGTTACACTGCTTCTATTGCATTTCATATGCTCCATGTGTAACTGCAGTTACACTGCTGCTATGACATTTCATATGCTCCATGCATAACTGCAGTTACACTGCTGCTATGGCATTTCATATGCTTCATGTGTAACTGCAGTTACACTGCTTCTATGGCATTTCATATGCTCCGTGTGTAACTGCAGTTACACTGCTGCTATGACATTTCATATGCTCCATGCATAACTGCAGTTACACTGCTGCTATGGCATTTCATATGCTTCATGTGTAACTGCAGTTACACTGCTGCTATGACATTTCATATGCTCCGTGTGTAACTGCAGTTACACTGCTGCTATGACATTTCATATGCTCCGTGTGTAACTGCAGTTACACTGCTGCTATGGCATTTCACATGCTCCATGCGTAACTGCAGTTACACTGCTGCTATGACATTTCACATGCTCCATGTGTAACTGCAGTTACACTGCTTCTATTGCATTTCATATGCTCCATGTGTAACTGCAGTTACACTGCTGCTATGGCATTTCACATGCTCCATGCGTAACTGCAGTTACACTGCTTCTATGGCATTTCATATGCTCCATGTGTAACTGCAGTTACACTGCTTCTATGGCATTTCATATGCTCCATGTGTAACTGCAGTTACACTGCTGCTATGACATTTCATATGCTCCATGTGTAACTGCAGTTACACTGCTGCTATGGCATTTCATATGCTCCATGCATAACTGCAGTTACACTGCTGCTATGGCATTTCATATGCTCCATGCGTAACTGCAGTTACACTGCTGCTATGGCATTTCACATGCTCCGTGTGTAACTGCAGTTACACTGCTGCTATGACATTTCATATGCTCCATGCATAACTGCAGTTACACTGCTGCTATGGCATTTCATATGCTCTATGCGTAACTGCAGTTACACTGCTGCTATGGCATTTCACATGCTCCATGCGTAACTGCAGTTACACTGCTGCTATGGCATTTCATATGCTCCATGTGTAACTGCAGTTACACTGCTGCTATGACATTTCACATGCTCCATGCGTAACTGCAGTTACACTGCTGCTATGGCATTTCATATGCTCCATGCATAACTGCAGTTACACTGCTGCTATGGCATTTCACATGCTCCATGTGTAACTGCAGTTACACTGCTGCTATGGCATTTTGTTCCATGTGGAACTTTCCTGCAAGTTCTCCAATGAGGCTCAACAGTCATAAAGACAGCAGGCAGCAGTTGCAAACATATCCATCTTAGCAAATTGAAGGCAGGCATGGCCAAACCCCCGTGGTTACGTTTATTCAGATTATAAGGACACAGTTCCAAACAGCCCTCTAATAATGCAGGTAATACCACAGCTCTCCACATGTCTACTAGGTCATTGGTTCCCAAACTGTGGTCCGTGGACTGCTCCGCCTGGTGGTACGCCAGAGAACTAAAAAAAAAAGTGTTATTTTTGTTTGTTTTTGTGTGTGTGTCCTTTAACAGACAACCATTTTTAAATACATATTAACCCTGAGTATGGGCTGATATATGTGCCACCTCAAATTGAATTTGAATTGCTCAACTTGAATTCGAAATTTTTCATTTTGAATTTGAATTGCTCTTTTTGAATTCGAAATTTTTCATTTTGAAATTGAATTGCTCTATTTGAATTCGAATTTTTTTATTTTGAAATTGAATTGCTCTATTTGAATTTGAATTGCTCTATTTGAATTAGAATTTTTTCATTTTGAAATTGAATTGCTTTTATATTTTGAAATTTTTATTTTTTAATGTGAGTTGAAAAACTGAATCTGAATAGCATAATTTTAAACTGAATTTATTTGCTTTGAAATTATTCAGTTTCCACATTCCTATTTCAAAATTCAATTCAAAATTTTCAGAATCTTGTGTTCAAAAATTTCAACATGTGTGTGCGCCATCCGGGTCCTTCAAGGAGGAAGAGGAGGAAGGAGGAAGAGCAATCGAGCGCTGATTGACCTAACTCCTTTTTGGCCGAGGCACCACACACCCACTCCCGCTAGAACTATTTGGTCTTGTTGTATTCAGGTTCGCTACAATCATAGAAGACCACTTTGAGTTGAACAAGGATGTTTATACAGTATATATCATTGAACAGTACATGACAGCGAATCTCGTGAACCCGGAACTGATCCTCCCCCGACCCCGTGACATCATCAACAGGTCAACATCATGTATTGAGATTACACCTTACACCACAGGTCTTTGGATGTATTAAATTAGCCGCCCGCCAGTCTTTCCATTGTCTGCTCATCATCATGGACGAGAGGACACCAACCACGGTAAATACCAACTGGTTACCATGTATTTTCACCGGCATAACGTAACGTAGCTACACCAGCTGAGCTTGTTTCTGTGGCGCTTAGCCTAGTTGGCTAGCTAGCCAACTAGGCTAACTGCCACAGAAACAAGCTACGGATTGATGTGTGATTTCCAGGTAAGAATAAACGCACAATGTTGAGCATTTACATTACATGTTATTCACAGGTATATGCCACACTATATATTATCTCAGAAACTAGCGTAATTGTGTTTGGTAAGATAAAGACATTTGATAAATGAATGAATTTTCCTTGTAGGCTGTAGCTACAACAGTATGTTGCTATAGCTAGCGAGGTGGAGGTAACGTTAACGTTAGCTAGATTAGGCTACGGTAGCATTATCGATCTAATGAATTCTAGCCGTAAACATTTCAGAAGCTAGGTTAGCAACGCTGGCCACACATGTAACATACAGTAACTACTATGTTTTCTCTTATTAGAGATTCCAAGAAGAGAGAACATTGCCTCTGGCGATGACTAACTGTGACGGTGGGATGGGGAACAGGACAACTGCTAGCTGTGTCTATCACGGACCCAAACCTGCAGACTGCAGCAGATACCCGCAGATTTGGAGAGATGTTCTGCAACCACCATACTCTTGTGTCTCCATGCTACTACACATCATTTTGCTCCTTGTATGGGATGAAGACCCGTCGTTGACGTTGGGGAAGACAGCTTTTATGTTGTAGCCACTTTGAGTCCAGTTTTTGTTGATGTGAGTAATGTTCAGATAGAGGGATGCTATTTACTATCTAGCTGCTGTCACTATGCATTATCAAATACCTACATAAATCAAATCCAGTCAAGAACATAGGGTCTGCATGGGAAAATATGTAATTTAAAAATGGAAAGCATGTAGGAACCCTGCCAATCATCTTGCATATTGATATTTGTGGCTGTGAAGAACAGTCTTAATCTATACAGTGATATGCAGGCTATCATTAAATTTTATAAAACATGTACAGTACTTGTTAGTAGTTTCATGTTTGGTTTTACCTGTAATAAATAAGGACATTTATATATGTGCCTTTTATTTACCATCACAGCATAAATGACAATGCATAACCCCTCCTAATGTGATGTCAGAAAATCTAAGTAATTATGCATGACATTACATTTCAGGGCATAGAATATTTTTTTATTCCAAAATAACAGATGTGGGACACAATCAATTAGCTATTCATACTGTTTGCAACAGTAACATTTACAGTGCTGAATAATGGAGTTGCATGAATATGAGTGTGCACTGATGATGTGGCCTGCAAAGATGGGTTAGTGTTAGTGACCGGCAGCATTTAATTTAGAAATGTTATAGTGGAACCTACATAGAAATAAGTTTTACCTGGGCACTTCACAGACTGCCTGGAGTAAAGACATATGGAGCACTCTTTTCTGTCTGCACGTTTATTAATAGGGGCTGAGTGACATTTTGACAGGTAATCTTCTTCTAGTCTTCTTCAGAGTAAAAAATACTTCAATGTTAGACTTTTTTAAATGTTAGTTGTACAAAATCCCCCCACCAGTTCAGCCCCACCTAACCAGCCACACCTGGGGCCCTGATTGAGCTGCACATGGGCTCAATAAAGGGTGGTTGATTGGGTGAAGCTCAGTAGGCCATGTATGCTGTTGAGAGGAGGCTGCTCTGCTCTGTTCTTCCCAATTGATTGTCCATGTGCAGATGCATCGTTTGAAGTGTTAGTTTATTATAGTTAGTTCCTTTGAATATTGATTGAGTATTTGATTTGAATTAGATTTATTATATTACTTTACAGTTTAATTTGTTTTCCCTTGTTTGATCAAATCCTTTGTTAATACCTTGTTTGTCTTTTAGGCCAAATCATCTGTCCACATGATTTTCCATCATTAATCAAGGGATTTGGTTTGTAAATAAAAACCCTGGCATTAGTTCCTCTGAATCCTCCTCATTCCACCTGGATGTCTCACTTGCTGAGGCTACACCTGTAACCTCCACCTTTACAGTTTAACACAGTGTTAGTGTCAGAGGTATGCACCTTGCTGCTACAAACTGAACATTTTCTAGTTGGAAAAAATAAGATTACTATATACTATAATTAATTGGGCTATATTTCATATGCTACATTTCAAAAGACAATCTGTGACGACATGTTTCCTGTCACACCTAGCCCTCATTCGCAGCTTGACAGAAAACGTTGTTCAGGCTCTGGAGATCTGGGATGTACTGGTAGTCCTTTATCAATGCTCTCCAAAACACATCCTACAGGAGAACATAAAACTGTTATTCTTTGCAATTCTTTTAAAAATCAATGCTAAAACATTTTAGGTTAAAATATTGACACGAGTAACTGGTGAGCTGCAGATGATGTAAACGTTTGTAATAAATGTTATCTCTTCTACTTCAACCTCTGTCTAGTCTGGTCAATTATAGGACAAGATACACTTAGCCTACTGTAACACAGTCTTGGGGTTTGTCTTCCTTGTCTAGAATGGACACAAGGCCACTACTGCAACAGCAGCCTTATGTGCAGGGTGAGAATCTAGCACTGCAGCTAAATGCTGGTGAAATACTAAAGTGGCTGGTAGATTTAAGACGCAAAATAATTAATTTCCCACTCTGGTAACGTCCAACATGGTGTTAGCTGTAGCCTAACACCAGCAAAGAGACAACTTGTGTGATGACAATTCATTTAACACTAGCCGGTTGCCAATATTGACTGCATCAAAGATGTAGCAAAGTAGTATTACTATTACTATTAAAACGATTATGAATTATATTCGCTAAACATTATCTCAACAGACTTACCAGCGGCTTCGTTCTGTGATGCGTTTGTTATGGTTTGTTCACACTTCCTATACGTCCTGTTTGCGGGAATATCATTGGCTGATTCAAGTCATGTGACGCTAAAACGAGCATTTGATTGGTTTTTGCGATAGCACTGCCATAACGTTTCCCTGATCTAATAAGTTACGTTTTCATTAAACTGCGTTCGATTTGAGGCTGCCAACAAACGGAATCGTGTTCAGAAGAATTTTATTTAGTTCATATGAAAAAAGCATCTAACCTCAAAATGGGGATCGATCATCTCAAAAACGAAAGCAGATAGCAGCCTTCGGCCCCTCACCTAAAAAGGAGTTCGGTCAATCTGCGCTCGATTGCTCTTCCTCCTTCCTCCTCTTCCTCCTTGAAGGACCCGGATGGCGCACACACATGTTGAAATTTTTGAACACAAGATTCTGAAAATTTTGAATTGAATTTTGAAATAGGAATGTGGAAACTGAATAATTTCAAAGCAAATAAATTCAGTTTAAAATTATGCTATTCAGATTCAGTTTTTCAACTCACATTAAAAAATAAAAATTTCAAAATATAAAAGCAATTCAATTTCAAAATGAAAAAATTCGAATTCAAATAGAGCAATTCAAATTCAAATAGAGCAATTCAATTTCAAAATAAAAAAATTCGAATTCAAATAGAGCAATTCAATTTCAAAATGAAAAATTTCGAATTCAAAAAGAGCAATTCAAATTCAAAATGAAAAATTTCGAATTCAAGTTGAGCAATTCGAATTCAATTTGAGGTGGCACATATATCAGCCCATACCTGAGGAGTAGCCGGATTTTCGGAAATATTGCGATATTTGGGAAATATCACAATTTTGAACATTTACTTTCAGAGGCTGCAGCAGGCTCAGTTTTAAAGCCAGAGTGAAGCTTTTGGTATCATATGAAACTTGAAGACCTAGGGAATCGATTTCTATCAAGCATGTCATGCTAGCTTGTCAGGAAGGCAGCTAAATAACACTCCAAATTTGTCAAAAATGTGAAGAGAGAATTTTTTCTCTCTAAAAGGGGTCCTCTTTTTCACAGCCTAATGTTGGCAGGTGTGTGTGTGTGTGTGTGTGTGTGTGTGTGTGTGTGTGTGTGTGTGTGTGTGTGTGTGTGTGGGTGTCGTGTCCGTGTGTGTCCGTTTTGAACCAGCTAGTAGCCTTATACTGTTATTTAGCCTTTCTGCTGCTATTGCATGGTTAAATCAGCAAATGTTATTTTATGGGGGTGGGGGTGGTATACGCAGTGGAAGTGGTCCCTGGGAAATTGTGTTTGGTACGTAGTGGTACTTGGTGGACGGAAAAGTTTGGGAACCCCTGTAACTAGGTAATACTCTGATTATGACCTTGAGTTGGTAATGAATTGTTTCCATCGACCATAGCTTCACCATTAAAATGCGAGCATTGCTTTGCATGCAGACTTCATCATTGGCGACATTTAGATGCACAGAAAATTCCGCTCTTAATTGGGTTACCTGGTTTCGGGTCGATGCATGGAAACATCATAACCGGGTTAGAATAATCCGGTTAAGCTCATAGTCCGATTATGAGAAACCAGGTCAAGATGTGCGGCTTTCTCCCATATTAAACGGGTCACTCCTTTCTCTTTTGGTTTTCAGCATCAGTTCTGTCAAAGCCTTGTGCTTCTGTCAAAACATGGAATGGATCACCATTTATTTCTTCTGTATTAGAAGTAGCCTACTGCCAAAGTCATCCAAAGAGGGGAGCTGGCCCTTTGAACCGTTTCGTAGTTTGCTGCTGTTTCGAAAAAGGGCAGGTGCGCTTTCAAAAATATGGTACCCAGCAGGTGATTGGATGATGTTCAAACTCACAAAGCGCGAGGACGACTCGATCCAAAACTGTCTCAGCAAGTCGCCTGAAGGCGACCAGAATAGCTACATGTGGTTTCAGAGGCAGGTATCCCCTCTCATCTACTACCTACCAGAGATGTCTTTTTTATTTTGTTTGCAAGTCAAGTCTCAAGTCTTTGAGGACAAGTCTCAAGTCACTGTGTGTGTGTGTGTGACTTAAGTGCGACTTGAGTCCAAGTCTCAAGGCCAATAAGTCCCCATCTCTGCTACCTACTACTACTTTTCAGTCTCTCCTCATTCTTTATTTTCCCCCACCCATGCCCTCACTCCCGTATTTTATCAACACAATGTTGTCACCCGTTGATAGCTCTGACCTTCTTCTGAGCTGTTTACCAATGCAAAAGCCAGAGGGGAAAATACACCATTCTTTAAAATCTTACTGCTTTCACGGTGTAAAGAAGTAAAGACTAGCCCCGCTGTCCAAACAGACCAGACAGAAGCAAAATGGAGAAATCTAGTCCATCAAATGCCCCAGTAGGCTACCTGGTCAGAGGAACATAATCCATCATCTTGTCTTTCTAAGTAGTATTCCATCCTGACCAGAGCTATTGTTTTATTGAGATGTTCGGTGTAAAACGAGCCAACCCCGACCATTCAATTAACCTTATTTTGCAAAGACAGTACTTCTCCAAAAATCCTTTGCCAAATGCAAACTGATAAAGAGAATAGAAATAGCATCAGGTCAGTTCCGCACTGACACTGATAGAATAATCCAACGCCTTATTGGTTGTCATTGTCAGCATTGTGGTGTGTAGCTACAGTATTCATCATAGACAGTGAGGAGTTCATACGTACCAGGATCAGACTTGGAGAATGTGTCCACATCCAGCAGACTCCTGTGGAAACGGAGACAGCGGGTAGACTTTTCAGTTTCGAGATCAACTTTTTCTTATTCACGGACACTTCTTGAATTCTATTTGTATCTGGGTTGTTTCACTCCCCCGAGGGTGTCTAGAAGATGGAGTTGAGCCCCAAAAGTGGTTCAGAAGATTAAGGGTCCCCAGATTGTTCTGAAAACGTCACCTTTCCGGCGGCTAGTATTGCAGGGGCTCCCTGCAATACTAGCCGCCGTCAGGCTGAAGAGAATATGGTAGGTTTTCAGCTGAAGAATAAGAGTCTGTCTTAGGAGGTATCTGGCACAACTTCACCTACCTCCAACGTGCATTGGAGAGGGAAACAAGGTCTAAAGAGGTCAAAAACTCCAGCAACACTTAGTAGTATAAACAGCAACTTTACCATAGCCCTCGCAGGCAGCCCACAGTAAGGCCAAACAGGTCGGACAATACTGGGAGCTTATAGATAGCAGCAGCATAAAACCAAGCTAGATTTTATCTGCAATCGATTGTCTGGAAATCCATTCTAGGCTTTTTGAAGAAAATGTGAATCTTTGAAGCCTTTGAAGGCCAGAGCATTTCATCCACCGTGTCTCAGTCAGACGGTCAGTCAAAGCACAGACAGACACGAACACGACATTCAAAGTGGTCAGATCGCTGTTCTGTTCAGATTACACACGCTGTCTTGTAATGGGGAGTTTTTGGGTTTTTAACACTATATGACTGAGTGGCGACAGGGGGATCGATCACACATTACAAGATATTTTCACCAGGAGAATCCCGGACGAGTCTGTCGATCTGGACGTCGTCAAACTATGTTTTGTCACGAAAACACAGACGTGAGAAGTGCGCTGATTTGCAGGGAGTTAAGAAAGCAGTCTCACACAGGTCTGCTCACTTTAATGGCCTTATTTCTAAACACTGGCACAACGTTGCTCCTGAGACCTCCTCAGACCAGACGTGAAACAGTTCACACATAGCCGTTGCAGATTCGGCTGGGATCTGTGGACCTTTGTCGACAACGAGCTCCAAAAGCTGTCACAGAGTGGAAAATCAGGGCTCGTAACGTATAGTGTGAACTTGGCTTTAGTCCACCATTCAGTCAGTCCGTCAGTCAGTCAGTCAGTGAGTCAGTCAGTCAGTCAGTCAGGCTGTAAAACAACCAGCAAAACAACACACAGCATTAACACATCCATTAACAACCAAGCATCTCTGCATTCATCTACAGTAGGGGAGAGCGGGTATAGTTGCAACACGGGTCATTTCTAACACTTTCAATTTCTCCAATCAGGAACGAGTTATGAATCACCTGATCTGCACATGCTCAGTTTAGCCCTTAGTCCACATGTGAGGAAGTAGCACCCTGTGGGAGAGACAGCCATTTTTAGAAGGTGTGTGGGGGGGGGGGGGGGGGGGATTGGGGGGACTAATTTTGAGGTAAGAAAGTATTTTTGATTACTTCATTGGCCTACTTTGTAGTTAAACTCATCAAACGTAAATCATGTTAATTAGTGTCTAGATTATATCTTTCATGCAAGTTGTTAGTGATAATGATAACCCAGTCTGGGTTAGTTACAACACACACACACATGCACACACACACACACACACACACACACACACACACACTAATGTTCATTTGTAGAAGCTGGGGCACATTTGCACATTTTGTTCAGTTGTATTATTATGTTCAAATGTTAAGACCTGTAGGCTACTCTGTGGTCCTACGAGGCCTGCTGCACTCCAGGAGTACATACTAGGAGTACATGGTGCAACACAAAGACAGTTATATTAAAAGGTTATTTCAGTGTTGAAAGCTTTCAATGTCCTAAGCCTTTGTCTTAATCCATATTTCATAATGTTCTATTTGACCCCAGGGTAGATGTTACAACCAGAGGCATGTATATAGAAGAGTCGCGACATCTCCATTCACTCCAATGGACCTTTTTTTTTTTACTCTCAAGAGTTCCAGGAAGTAAGCTTCTGGATTAAGCAGCACTGTGGAGTTGCAGCAAAATGGACAGTTTGTGTTGTACTTTGAAAGGGTTGGGTTTTTTAGAATCAAATTGTACATTATCAGTTTTATTTTGGCATTCAAAAGTAGTGCGAGACCCCTTCCTGGCTGTTCATTGGCTAATGAGTCACGCATTTTGGTCCTCCGCTGACGCCACTCTCTCTCTAAATTGCTCTGGTTACAAGTTAACCCGGACTATGGGGTGAATTGTAACATTTCACTCCTTGTGTAAAGTCCCAACGATTGTCACACACCTGAGTGTGCGAAATTTGTTGTTCGCATTTGACCCATCCCCTGGGGGAGCGTTGAGCAGCAGCAGTGCCGCGCTCGGGAATCATATGGTGATCTAACCCCCCAATTCCAACCCTTTGATGCTGAGTGCCAAGCAGGGAGGCAATGGGTCCCATTTTTATAGTCTTTGTTTGGTATGACTCGGCCGGGGATCGAACTCGCAACCTCCCAGTCTCAGGGCGGACACTCAAACCACAAGGCCACTGAGCTTGTGTCCTGTTTGTTACAGATATAACAGAGACACATGTACAGTAACGATCACAATTTGAATCCACTGGCTTAAAAGAGCTCCAAGATACAGACAGAAATGTCAACAATGTTACAACTAATACCCGGTCTCCCCTACCAGGTCAGCAGCTGTTTTCAAAGGGGCACAAACTCAAGAAGTCAAGACCATTGAGAGTCTATAGGACTTTCAATCGGCTGATGGGATTCAACGTTGAGCTGCCTGCTGCGAGAGACAAGGGCATCAGGACTGACGGGTGAGAGAGAATGAGTGAGAGAGAGAGAGAGGGAGGGAGGGTGTGTGAGAGCGCAAGAGAGAGAGAGCAAACAAACACTGCAAGCGCTCACACACACTTACACACCTGATGATAATCGCAGGGGAATTATACAAGCTTGTATCTGAGAAACCTGAATCACACACAAAAAAAATCTGTAATAACAGGCTTGTCTTTGTTTCTTTTTTTAGAAGCTGTGTGTGTTTTCAGGCTATTGATTGCTATAAATGCATTGGAAACATTGTGGTACCGGACAAATTGGAGGGTGTTGGAGAACGAGGGGGGGGAAGGGTGCTGGTTATAATGTGGTGCTGGTTAGTGGTGCGGTGATGGTCAACAGGGTCGCCTACATACAGTACCACTGTGTTACCACATGAACGAAAACACACTGAAGCATCAATTGTGCCTTTCCCACATTTGAACTATTCTCATATACCTAAACACCAATTTGATGCTACATTGTTGGATGTAAATACATTTAACCTCGGACACATTCATGTCAGAGTAAACAGTGGAGAAAAACAAAAATAAGAGTCTATCCCGTTCAAATAGAGCAGGGTAACCTTAGGGCTGCGCGATGTGGACAGCATCAAATATCGCACTATTTTTGACCAAATACCTCAATAGCCATATTGCCACAAAGGCACAATATTATAGGGATCACTATTGGTGCTTTCATAAAATATTGACACAATGAGACTTTTTTGATAAATAGCCTACCTGTATCAGTACGTAATGTGGATATGATGACTAAGTGGGTAAATGCAAATAGAACAGCAGTCTGGTAAGTTCGGAGAAATTACATCACTTTTAGCGTAACGCACCTTTAAAACTAGGAAAATACAACACTTTAACCCTATCCCGATATTACATATTCCAAATCTAACATGATATCTAGTCTCACATCCTATCACGATATCTATAATATTGATATATTGTGCAGCTCTAGGTAACAGGTGGGTTTATCTCCGGTCTATCGATATCGCCCCGATACACCCGATATCACTTACCGGCATGACACGGTAACTTCTATTTTAGTTGCGGGGACTCTGGTGTTGAGCGGATCGAATTCCCCAATTGACGCCATCATCTCGACTCGCGATGCCGACGAGTATCCACAGAAGAGAGAGAGAGAGAGAGAAAACAAGAGAGGAAAAAGAGTCCAAAAACCCCTGTGGTGGTCAGTAGGATGGTGGTTGCAGGGATAAATCCATTCTTCTGTTTCTCTTTAGAGCTAGAGGAGTGAGTGAGGGGGAGAGAGAGAGAGATGGGGAGGCAGAGCGAGGGGACAGTGAAGTTGTGAAGGCGAGATTGAAAGTTCAGTCATCCCCTCGATCGGTGCTGTTCACCGGTGCGCTCCCCGGGCCGCTGCGCGCGTCTGTCCGGTGCCAAGGAGGAGGCAGAGCGCAGTGAACCGCACGAGCTCAGCCACACTGCGCTCGCTCTCTCTCTCTCTCTCTCTCTGTCTCTCTCTCTCTCTCTCTCTCTCTCTCTCTCTCTCTCTCTCGCCATGTGGGGGGGGGGGGGGGGGGGGTCTTGGGAGTTTAATTGCATTTGGGTTCTAATTTATGATTTCATTTAGGCCTAATGTTCATTCATGAATGTAATATAATATCATTTAAGTTCAATTTATGTGTTTATGGATTTATTTAGGCTACTTAATTGCTTGCTTAATTGCATTCTTATTTACATAGTTATTTATTCATTGTTTCATTATATTTATTATTATATATTCATTATATATTCATTCATTAGCCTATTCATTTAGTCCTTTATTCTTTTCACTTGCTTATAAGGCTACTTCTTTGCTCATGTTCATATTCATTCATTCATTTACTTAGGTTATGGCCAGAATACTTAGTGTAAATGTGATAATACAAGTCAACAGACAAGCCTGCACTTCATTATTCTAGCCAAATGAAGATGCTAACATGTGGTGCAGTGACAAATGATTTGGATCTTGTCCCAAACAAATTATTTCCCTGTTGTCTTCCTCATCTCTTCCCCTCTCTCCTCCATGTCAGGTGTCTTCCTCATCTCTTCCCCTCTCTCCTCCATGTCAGGTGTCTTCCTCGTCTCTTCCCCTCTCTCCTCCATGTCAGGTGTCTTCCTCATCTCTTCCCCTCTCTCCTCCATGTCAGGTGTCTTGATCATCTCGTCCTCTCTCTCCTCCATGTCAGGCGTCTTCCTCGTCTCTTCCCCTCTCTCCTCCATGTCAGGTGTCTTCCTCGTCTCTTCCCCTCTCTCCTCCATGTCAGGTGTCTTCATCATCTCTTCCCCTCTCTCCTCCATGTCAGGTGTCTTCATCATCTCTTCCCCTCTCTCCTCCATGTCAGGTGTCTTCCTCATCTCTTCCCCTCTCTCCTCCATGTCAGGATGCAGTCTGTTGTCTTCCTCATCTCTTCCCCTCTCTCCTCCATCTCCATGTCAGGTGTCTTCCTCATCTCTTCCCCTCTCTCCTCCATGTCAGGATGCAGTCTGTTGGCAGCAGCAGATTTTAAGCAAGACAAAAAATCAAGCTATTCCGCAGCCTAATCTACCCAGATTCAATTTCCCCGTCACAAATAAATCACGAGTGATCATGTCTGCTGTGTTTAACACCAGCTTCCTCGTCCTCATGATTTCCCACCCAAAACGAGTGTGCATCCCCGGAGATAGGAGAGGAAGTCATGTGATAGGAGGGGAAGTCATGTGATAGGAGGGGAAGTCATGTGATAGGAGGGGAAGTCATGTGATAGGAGGGGAAGTCATGTGATAGGAGGGGAAGTCATGTGATAGGAGGGGGAGTCATGTGATAGGAGGGGGAGTCATGTGATAGTCCTGCGCGTTAGCCGGTTAGCCGTTTTAAGATGGGAACAACACCTTTGACTAATTGCTCACCTTCAAAACAACATTATTTGGAACAAACAAACAAACAAAAAGCCTGCGGCTCAAATGCTTCAACACCGAACAGGAGACACCATCCTATTTGAATGTGTGATTGTGTGCCGAAGCAAAATTTGCACCATTTCTACACTCTTAGCCACCGCTCTCTGCTGTAACATCCAAGCCACCGCTCTCTGCTGTAACATCCAAGCCACCGCTCTCTGCTGTAACATCCAAGCCACCGCTCTCTGCTGTAACATCCAAGCCACCGCTCTCTGCTGTAACATCCAAGACACCGCTCTCTGCTGTAACATCCAAGCCACCGCTCTCTGCTGTAACATCCAAGCCAGGACTCGCTCTCTGCTGTAACATCCAAGACACCGCTCTCTGCTGTAACATCCAAGCCACCGCTCTCTGCTGTAACATCCAAGCCACCGCTCTCTGCTGTAACATCCAAGCCACCGCTCTCTGCTGTAACATCCAAGACACCGCTCTCTGCTGTAACATCCAAGACACCGCTCTCTGCTGTAACATCCAAGACACCGCTCTCTGCTGTAACATCCAAGACACCGCTCTCTGCTGTAACATCCAAGACACCGCTCTCTGCTGTAACATCCAAGCCACCGCTCTCTGCTGTAACATCCAAGACACCGCTCTCTGCTGTAACATCCAAGACACCGCTCTCTGCTGTAACATCCAAGCCAGGACTCGCCCTAAATAGCACAAAGGATAGTTACATCATATCCTGTATATTGGAATATTCACTGGAGCAAGTCATCAAAGAGTTAGAGGCTCATACACACGGTCAATTGGCTAAACACAAGAACCATCCTGCCATCCGATAATGAGATGTCTGGGGCTCCTTCAAGTGTAATTTGCCCTTATTCAGCTCCCTAGAAAGCTTCACGACACTCATTGAAAGGCCTCCCTGCAGTGACCTTATCCTGCCATTTACATTGTAAGCTTCTCTGAAAACAACCGCATTTATTTCTCTTTTTTTAATTCAATGTTTGTTTCAATTCTTGTGCGGGCCACAGCTATGCCGTTTCATGTGTGATCGGGCTGAAACTTTCAGGGGGTGTAAAGAACACCTAAACCACCCACACGCCCCCAGCCAGTCCCCCTACCCACCCCTCAAACCCCGACTCTCTACAACCCTCCGATCCTATTGCCCCTTTCCCATAGCCCCACCCCCTTCCCTTGCCACGCCCCCTCCCACCACCCACATCCCCTTAGCCACTCCCCCTACCCACCCCACGAACCCTGACTCTAAAGCTACCAAACATCTCTGATGTGGTAGCCTACATTGTTTTTGTTGAGCAGCATAATGCTAATCCTGTCAACAGTGCAGTAAGGTTAGCCTACCTGCTTCAGTGCTTTCTCTATCTCGCTTTTCTTCTTGTCCTATGCTTCCCAAAGCTTGGATTGACAGAAGGCTCTACATTTTTCATTAACTGTCTCGGTGAAGATAGAAAATAAATAGCTAAGTTAGCTAAGTTAGCTAAGTTAGCTGGCTGGCTGGCTAGCTAAACTCATGTGAAACAAACTAACCAGCATCATGTCCACTAGTCAACTTCACGGTGCACATCCACTCTGTTGCACTGACCACACCGCAGTCACTCTGATTCAGCTGCCTCTGTCACATTTCCTGGTTGACATCAAGGATCCTAAAGGTAAGGATAAGACATCACTCATAGTGTTTGGAACAAAATTTGAACCCTATGACGTGAGTGGGGGTGGGTACTGTTAGATGAGGTCACCGCTGATGATGAGGTCACCAAGGATGTCAACAGTGATGATGCCACAGTGATGAGTCGACAGTGATGATGTCATCATTGATGATAATGTCATCATTGATGATTTCACTGATGATGTCAGTCTTGACATACGATGTCACAGTGATGATGTCACTGTTGAAGGTTTTAATGGTGTCATCATTGAGGACGATGATTTCAACAGTGATGATGTCATAATGGATGTCATCATTTACACCCAACATAATGTCACTGTTGAAGGTTAGTGATTTATTATGATGTCATACTGTCACGTTCGAGGGCTATTACATAAGAGTCAGCTCTGCCAGCTTCTCGCTGTCAGATCGTAATATCACGTTCAGCCTAAGCTCTACTTCTGCAACAGCTGCACGTCTAGTTCTTGCCCACAAGTTTGTCTGTTGCCAATTCCAGTTTACCAAGTGTCAAGTGTTCCAAGCCCGTCAAGTGTCTGCACGTGAGTCCACTAGTCCTCCACCTAACACAGTACAAATTAAAAGTAGTATTATTCACTTTCAATTTAGCCATGACTGAAGGATCATTTTCTTTTCGTCTTTTAGATTGAGGCATTATGAGAAGGCATGATCCTTCAATCTCATGTAGATTTAGTAATGACCGGAAGGACTGGTCTCCTTTAGTCTGGAGTCTAGATTTAAGACTGACCAGAAGTCATGCTCAGGGAATCAGGACAGTGTTTATTTTCAAATTGGCAGGAATTAGCTGTTAGTCCCACGTCACCTCGTACTACAGCGCCGCTGACTTCCACAGAGTCACATGACTTCCACAGAGTCACATGACTCGACTCTTGTCTCTCAGATTGGATCATTATGTGCCCAAATAGGCTCATCTACGATGTGGTCCGGGCGTAAGTGACACAGTGATTGTGACTGTATCAGCTCTCCCTCGGCCCTAGCTGTCACATGACAATAATGACAAATAGGTGTTATTCCTGTCTACGTGCCAGGTTGTGTGTGTGTGTGTGTGTGTGTGTGTGTGTGTGTGTGTGTGTCTGTCTGTCTGTGTGCGTGTGCGTGTGTGGGGGTGTGTGCGCGCGTGTGTGTGTACGTACACGTGTGCAAATCCACTAAATTTGGCAGCTGATTGCAAGAAATTGAAATTGATCGCCGGCTGTGGGGAAGGAGCTGTGAGAGAAATTGGGGGACAGACAAAAATGGAGAGAATGGGAGACAGTGTTATGGAGAAAGGAAGAGATGAAAGATGAGAGAGAGAGAGAGAGAGAGAGAAGGAAAGTATAGTTATTAACCCATTTTCCACCCCTCCCTTTCTGGATGTGATAGGATGATAAACTGGACTGTGGTCTTGAGAGTCTGTGTGCGTGCGCGCGCGTGTGTGTGTGTGTGTGTGTGTGCGTGTGCCTGCACGGGTGCGTGTGTGTGCGTGCGTGTGTGTGTGTGTGTGTGTGCGCGCGCGTGTGGATTGACAGCTAATTATCCACAGAGAGCATTCCTGTTTAGTTCCATTTCGCTATGTATCGCAAACAAAGAGTCTGACAAAAGCGAGTCCCCCGACGCAAACATAAAAACATTTTGAATGTTGCTTCAAAGGAAACAAAAGAAGGCATTAAAGACTTTACTTTCCCAATTTGCCGACTTCCTGTTTATCTTTGAAATGCACATAATTATCGTATACATTCTGAGCCAATTATTCAACACATCTGCATGATTTCTGACTAATTTGGCCATGAGAAAAGAAATGTGACAGTCTAAAACTAAAGAAACTAAACTGTCCCATTTAAGAAATGTATTTTTTTCCCCCCATCCAGTGAGCCAAATAGCAGGCAAAAGTACTACAGTTCATTCAACAGGCATACAGTATAATTTATGATATAAACTCAAATTTAAGTGACTTTCTACTTTGATATATCTAAGAGGAAAATACATTAACTACCAAACATATTCCCCCATCCTTAATTTACCATTTTAAATTCTTTTTTTTACCAAAAGTTAATTACCTACTTTGCATTTTTATGATGCATGCCGATGCTGGCTATAAATGTAGTAGGGTTAGGGACCTGTTCAGATTATTCATGACCAGTGATGGAGGGGAAAACTCAAATCGTAGTACTGTAGCGACTCATAATGCAGAAATACTTCATTCAAAAGCAAAGTGCGTATTCTGTCACTGTGTTAAGTGACTGAAGTATCTGTGGAATTGGCTGGTGTTTTGAGAGGCCCCTCTTAGTTGTTTAATGAGGTGCAGAGGTGGAGAGAGCACCGTTTTACCTGAGTGGAGGGACTCTTTTTCATTTTACTGTCATTTTTTACTAGCGTTTATTGTAAAGTACCAGATTTTGTGCTGTATATCATCCAATATTGCCCCCCAAAATATGAACTGATTACTGTGTGTGTGTGTGTGTGTGTGAGAGTGAGTGAGTGAGTGAGTGAGTGAGTGAGTGTGTGTGTGTGTGTGTTTTGCATGGCCCTTGGAAATAATTAGATGAACCCTTGGGAAGAAGACAGACAGATAGATAGATAGATAGATAGATAGATAGATGATAGATAGATAGATAGATGATAGATAGATAGATAGATAGATAGATAGATAGATAGATAGATAGATAGATAGATAGATAGATCGATAGATCTATCTATCTATCGATCGAGCAAATGTTGGTCCAGGAACGACACCAACACGACGATATCAGCACGTGCTATAGTGAACTATATGATATCAGGACGTGCTATAGTGAACTGTATGATATCAGGACGTGTTATAGTGAACTGTATGATATCAGGACGTGTTATAGTGAACTGTATGATATCAGGACGTGTTATAGTGAACTGTATGATATCAGGACGTGTTATAGTGAACTGTATGATATCAGGACGTGTTATAGTGAACTGTATGATATCAGGACGTGTTATAGTGAACTGTATGATATCAGGACGTGTTATAGTGAACTGTATGATATCAGGACATGCTATAGTGAACTGTAGGATATCAGGACGTGTTATAGTGAACTGTATGATATCAGGACGTGCTATAGTGAACTGTATGATATCAGGACGTGCTATAGTGAACTGTATGATATCAGGACGTGCTATAGTGAACTGTATGATATCAGGACGTGCTATAGTGAACTGTATGATATCAGGACGTGCTATAGTGAACTGTATAATATCAGGATGTGCTATAGTGAACTGTAGGATATCAGGACGTGTGCTATAGTGAACTGTATGATATCAGGACGTGCTAGTGAACTGTATGATATCAGGACGTGCTATAGTGAACTGTATGATATCAGGACGTGCTATAGTGAACTGTATGATATCAGGACGTGTTATAGTGAACTGTATGATATCAGGACGTGTTATAGTGAACTGTATGATATCAGGACGTGCTATAGTGAACTGTATGATATCAGGACGTGTGCTATAGTGAACTGTATGATATCAGGACGTGCTATAGTGAACTGTATGATATCAGGACGTGCTATAGTGAACTGTATGATATCAGGACGTGCTATAGTGAACTGTATGATATCAGGACGTGCTATAATGAACTGTATGATATCAGGACGTGTTATAGTGAACTGTAGGATATCAGGACGTGCTATAGTGAACTGTATGATATCAGGACGTGCTATAGTGAACTGTATGATATCAGGACGTGCTATAGTGAACTGTATGATATCAGGACGTGCTATAGTGAACTGTATGATATCAGGACGTGTTATAGTGAACTGTAGGATATCAGGACGTGCTATAGTGAACTATATGATATCAGGACGTGCTATAGTGAACTGTATGATATCAGGACGTGCTATAGTGAACTGTAGGATATCAGGACGTGCTATAGTGAACTGTATGATATCAGGACGTGCTATAGTGAACTATATGATATCAGGACGTGTTATAGTGAACTGTATGATATCAGGACGTGCTATAGTGAACTGTATGATATCAGGACGTGTTATAGTGAACTGTATGATATCAGGACGTGCTATAGTGAACTATATGATATCAGGACGTGTTATAGTGAACTGTATAATATCAGGACGTGCTATAGTGAACTGTATGATATCAGGACGTGCTATAGTGAACTGTATGATATCAGGACGTGCTATAGTGAACTATATGATATCAGGACGTGTTATAGTGAACTGTATAATATCAGGACGTGCTATAGTGAACTATATGATATCAGGACGTGTTATAGTGAACTGTATGATATCAGGACGTGCTATAGTGAACTATATGATATCAGGACGTGCTATAGTGAACTGTATGATATCAGGACGTGCTATAGTGAACTATATGATATCAGGACGTGTTATAGTGAACTGTATGATATCAGGACGTGCTATAGTGAACTGTATGATATCAGGACGTGCTATAGTGAACTATATGATATCAGGACGTGTTATAGTGAACTGTATGATATCAGGATGTGTTATAGTGAACTGTATGATATCAGGATGTGCTATAGTGAACTGTATGATATCAGGACGTGCTATAGTGAACTATATGATATCAGGACGTGTTATAGTGAACTGTATGATATCAGGATGTGTTATAGTGAACTGTATGATATCAGGATGTGCTATAGTGAACTGTATGATATCAGGACGTGCTATAGTGAACTATATGATATCAGGACGTGTTATAGTGAACTGTATGATATCAGGACGTGCTATAGTGAACTGTATGATATCAGGACGTGCTATAGTGAACTATATGATATCAGGACGTGCTATAGTGAACTGTATGATATCAGGACGTGTTATAGTGAACTGTATGATATCAGGACGTGCTATAGTGAACTATATGATATCAGGACGTGTTATAGTGAACTGTATGATATCAGGACGTGCTATAGTGAACTATATGATATCAGGACGTGTTATAGTGAACTGTATGATATCAGGACGTGCTATAGTGAACTGTATGATATGAGGACGTGCTATAGTGAACTATATGATATCAGGACGTGTTATAGTGAACTGTATGATATCAGGACGTGCTATAGTGAACTATATGATATCAGGACGTGTTATAGTGAACTGTATGATATCAGGACGTGCTATAGTGAACTGTATGATATCAGGACGTGTGCTATAGTGAACTATATGATATCAGGACGTGCTATAGTGAACTGTATGATATCAGGACGTGACGTGCTATAGTGAACTGTATGATATCAGGACGTGTTATAGTGAACTGTATGATATCAGGACGTGTTATAGTGAACTGTATGATATCAGGACGTGTTATAGTGAACTGTATGATATCAGGACGTGTTATAGTGAACTGTATGATATCAGGACGTGCTATAGTGAACTGTATGATATCAGGACGTGCTATAGTGAACTATATGATATCAGGACGTGTTATAGTGAACTGTATGATATCAGGACGTGTTATAGTGAACTGTATGATATCAGGACGTGTTATAGTGAACTGTATGATATCAGGACGTGCTATAGTGAACTGTATGATATCAGGACGTGCTATAGTGAACTGTATGATATCAGGACGTGTTATAGTGAACTGTATGATATCAGGACGTGCTATAGTGAACTGTATGATATCAGGACGTGCTATAGTGAACTGTATGATATCAGGACGTGTTATAGTGAACTGTAGGATATCAGGACGTGTGCTATAGTGAACTGTAGGATATCAGGACGTGTGTTATAGTGAACTGTAGGATATCAGGACGTGTTATAGTGAACTGTAGGATATCAGGACGTGTGCTATAGTGAACTGTAGGATATCAGGACGTGTGCTATAGTGAACTGTAGGATATCAGGACGTGTGTTATAGTGAACTGTAGGATATCAGGACGTGTGATAGTGAACTGTAGGATATCAGGACGTGTTATAGTGAACTGTAGGATATCAGGACGTGTGCTATAGTGAACTGTAGGATATCAGGACGTGTGTTATAGTGAACTGTAGGATATCAGGACGTGTTATAGTGAACTGTAGGATATCAGGACGTGTGCTATAGTGAACTGTAGGATATCAGGACGTGTGTTATAGTGAACTGTAGGATATCAGGACGTGTTATAGTGAACTGTAGGATATCAGGACGTGTTATAGTGAACTGTATGATATCAGGACGTGTTATAGTGAACTGTATGATATCAGGACGTGTTATAGTGAACTGTATGATATCAGGACATGCTATAGTGAACTGTAGGATATCAGGACGTGTGTTATAGTGAACTGTAGGATATCAGGACGTGTGCTATAGTGAACTGTAGGATATCAGGACGTGTGCTATAGTGAACTGTATGATATCAGGACGTGCTATAGTGAACTGTATGATATCAGGACGTGCTATAGTGAACTGTATGATATCAGGACGTGCTATAGTGAACTGTATGATATCAGGACGTGTGCTATAGTGAACTATATGATATCAGGACGTGCTATAGTGAACTGTATGATATCAGGACGTGTGCTATAGTGAACTATATGATATCAGGACGTGCTATAGTGAACTGTATGATATCAGGACGTGTGCTATAGTGAACTATATGATATCAGGACGTGCTATAGTGAACTGTATGGGGGATGATCAAACGAGTTTCGGACACTAGCTCAGGCTTCTCCTCCTTTGGTAAACACGACCGCATCGCATTGTGGTAGATGGGAGAATATGCAGGGTGCATTCGCTCTTCACTAGAAGTTGCAGTGCACTGTGGGTACTGTCTAGTGAATTAAGTTTACAGATGTAAATGTGGACACTAGTAGGCTACAAAATGGCCAACGCACATCAGAGTCCACTATTTCTGTAATTGGGGCCGGTTTGGAACAGGGCTCGTGTCTGTTGTATTTCGTCGTGTCTGTCACATCGTGTCTGTTGTATTTCGTCGTGTCTGTCACATCGTGTCTGTTGTATTTCGTCGTGTCTGTCACATGCCCTTCTGCTTCCTGGCTAAACGTCAGCTCGTCTCTTAGGATGTCATTTCTGCTACATTCACAATTCTCTCTGATATGATAAGCCAGTCTGAGGGTGGCAAATTGGACACTTCAGGGTCCCTGCACACATCTTACACAAGAATACATACACACACACACAAGTACGCACTACGCACGCACACGACACACACACACACACACACACACACACACACACACACACACACACACACACTGCAATTAGAGTAAGGCATGCGATCAGATATGAAGTCTAGGTTGATACTCTAGAGACCGGAGCTTAACTCATGTGTCAGGGTTGAATGAAAAAATGATATATTCTGACACACACACACACACACACACGCACGCACGCACACACACACACACACACACACACACATACGCACGCACACACGCACGCACACACACACACACACACACACACAAACTAATAGTTTCAGGTTTATTGAAGAAAACATCGTTGCATCACAAGATGAAATGAGGTGTTTTTTACAAGTAAAAAAAACAGACAATAAGAATAAATAATGCAAATAATAAAATGTCTACAGGGAGGAGATAACTAAAAGGATGGACAGTGTGAGCACAGCCTGTAAGCTCTTGGTAAGAAGGACTGCTGGTGTCTTTTTGTGTGACTTATTGGCCCGGTGAGACTTCTACTACATACTCCTGTATATACTGTATATATATATATATATATATAGTATATAGTACGTATAGTATGTAGTAGAAGTCTCACACAGTATATACAGTATGCATGTGTGTGTGTGTGTGTGTGTGTGTGTGTGTGTGTGTGTGTGTGTGTGTGTGTGTGTGTGTGTGCATGTGTGTCTAGCCTAGATGGCATTATTGGGTTTGTGAGGCGTGCGCCGCCAGAACGCTCCAAACGCGCAGCCTGTCTGTCCTCAGCTGGTCCGGACAAAACGCGCAGCCTGTCTGTCCTCAGCTGGTCCGGACACAACGCGCAGCCTGTCTGTCCTCAGCTGGTCCGGACACAACGCGCAGCCTGTCTGTCCTCAGCTGGTCCGGACACAACGCGCAGCCTGTCTGTCCTCAGCTGGTCCGGACACAACGCGCAGCCTGTCTGTCCTCAGCTGGTCCAGACACAACGCGCAGCCTGTCTGTCCTCAGCTGGTCCGGACACAACGCGCAGCCTGTCTGTCCTCAGCTGGTCCGGACACAACGTGCAGCCTGTCTGTCCTCAGCTGGTCCGGACACAACGCGCAGCCTGTCTGTCCTCAGCTGGTCTGGACACAACACGCAGCCTGTCTGTCCTCAGCTGGTTCCGGCACAACGGCAGCCCGTCTGTCCTCAGCTGGTTCGGCACAACGCGCAGCCCGTCTGTCCTCAGCTGGTCCGGCACAACGCGCAGCCCGTCTGTCCTCAGCTGGTTCGGCACAACGCGCAGCCTGTCTGTCCTCAGCTGGTCCGGCGCTCTGCAGAGACGATGGTTCCTGACAGCCAGAGAGAGAGAGGAATATGAGGCAAGACACTTTAGAGTTATTGAGTGGAAAGAGAGGCTGCCAGACAAGCCTCTCAATCCAGGCGCAAAGGAGGCAATCTTCTCACGGTTGTTGCTCAGTTATTGTTTCGGGGGGTCAAAGGTCAACTGTGATGTGAATTCTGATGCGGAGTAGGAGTCCTGAACGCACCATGTTGAGTCGATTCCTTCATGCTGTAGTGCTGCACAGTGTTGTTTACTATAGGTGTCCCCTCTCAGTGTGGGGAGAGAGGAGGACCTGCAGCCTGGCTAGACTATGATGTCTATTAAGTTAAGTTTCTCTTGATATTTGTTTCCTGTGGAGGATCTTGGCTGGCAGCCGGCTGGCCAGGTGCTAAATGAAGATTTCTGCATCTCTGTGTGAATGTATGCAATCTTCTTTTGATGGGTGGACAGCAGTTTCTTTTTCGGTACCATTTGTAATAAGTATTGTTTCTTCTATAGGCCGTTTGGGGTCAAATAGACTATATAAAAGGGGGTGATTGACAGGTCGCCTGTCCAGTGATCGCGCAGCTTGCCGATCACGGACCAATAGCAGGCGGAGCTGCGGCTCTGGGAAAACCCCATCTCATGTGAGCTGTGTAAGTACCCCAAGATGGTGACACACAGCACCTTGCTGCAAAATGTGAGTCCAAAAAATAGTGGATGGGTTTGTCCATATTTAGGTCAGTGTGTAGAACACAGGAACACATCTCACCTGCACAGGTCAGTGTGTAGAACATAGGAACACATCTCGCCTGCACAGGTCAGTGTGTAGAACATAGGAACACATCTCACCTGCACAGGTCAGTGTGTAGAACACAGGAACACATCTCACCTGCACAGGTCAGTGTGTAGAACACAGGAACACATCTCACCTGCACAGGTCAGTGTGTAGAACACAGGAACACATCTCACCTGCACAGGTCAGTGTGTAGAACACAGGAACACATCTCACCTGCACAGGTCAGTGTGTAGAACACAGGAACACATCTCACCTGCACAGGTCAGTGTGTAGAACACAGGAACACATCTCACCTGCACAGGTCAGTGTGTAGAACATAGGAACACATCTCGCCTGCACAGGTCAGTGTGTAGAACACAGGAACACATCTCACCTGCACAGGTCAGTGTGTAGAACACAGGAACACATCTCACCTGCACAGGTCAGTGTGTAGAACACAGGAACACATCTCACCTGCACAGGTCAGTGTGTAGAACATAGGAACACATCTCACCTGCACAGGTCAGTGTGTAGAACACAGGAACACATCTCACCTGCACAGGTCAGTGTGTAGAACACAGGAACACATCTCACCTGCACAGGTCAGTGTGTAGAACACAGGAACACATCTCACCTGCACAGGTCAGTGTGTAGAACACAGGAACACATCTCACCTGCACAGGTCAGTGTGTAGAACACAGGAACACATCTCATCTGCACAGGTCAGTGTGTAGAACACAGGAACACATCTCACCTGCACAGGTCAGTGTGTAGAACACAGGAACACATCTCACCTGCACAGGTCAGTGTGTAGAACACAGGAACACATCTCACCTGCACAGGTCAGTGTGTAGAACACAGGAACACATCTCACCTGCACAGGTCAGTGTGTAGAACACAGGAACACATCTCACCTGCACAGGTCAGTGTGTAGAACACAGGAACACATGATCTCACCTGCACAGGTCAGTGTGTAGAACACAGGAACACATGATCTCGCCTGCACAGGTCAGTGTGTAGAACACAGGAACACATCTCACCTGCACAGGTCAGTGTGTAGAACACAGGAACACATGATCTCACCTGCACAGGTCAGTGTGTAGAACACAGGAACACATGATCTCGCCTGCACAGGTCAGTGTGTAGAACACAGGAACACATCTCGCCTGCACAGGTCAGTGTGTAGAACACAGGAACACATCTCACCTGCACAGGTCAGTGTGTAGAACACAGGAACACATCTCACCTGCACAGGTCAGTGTGTAGAACACAGGAACACATCTCGCCTGCACAGGTCAGTGTGTAGAACACAGGAACACATCTCACCTGCACAGGTCAGTGTGTAGAACACAGGAACACATCTCACCTGCACAGGTCAGTGTGTAGAAGACAGGAACACATCTCACCTGCACAGGTCAGTGTGTAGAACACAGGAACACATCTCGCCTGCACAGGTCAGTGTGTAGAACACAGGAACACATCTCACCTGCACAGGTCACTGTGTAGAACACAGGAACACATCTCACCTGCACAGGTCACTGTGTAGAACACAGGAACACATCTCACCTGCACAGGTCACTGTGTAGAACACAGGAACACATCTCACCTGCACAGGTCACTGTGTAGAACACAGGAACACATCTCACCTGCACAGGTCACTGTGTAGAACACAGGAACACATCTCACCTGCACAGGTCAGTGTGTAGAACACAGGAACACATGATCTCGCCTGCACAGAAATACAATGAACAAATAAAAGGTTATGAGGTCATAATGAACAAATAAAAGCTTATGAGGTCATAATAAACAAATAAAAGTCATAACTGCAGGAAAAACTGTCCATCTAAAAATAGCATTTACAAGCACTTCCTGCATCTATTCTATTCTATTCCCTCATACTCCTACATTCTGTTTTAGCACATCTCTGATCAAGACAAAGTTTTCACTGCAAGACTCCTCAATCATTTATCTTCAAGTATACTTTTATATTTTCAATTTCTTTTTTGTCAACCAGACACTTTAATATTTCATTTCAAGAGAAGAGAAAAAGGATTACACATTTATACTGAGCTTCCCTAAAAATGCCATGCTGGCATTACAGGGGCGGCTTTAGCTCAGGAGGTAGAGCGGGTCGGCCAATGACGCAAGGGTTGGCGGTTCGATCCCCGCTCCCTCCCAGCTGCTGTCGTTGTGTCCTTGGGCAAGACACTTAACCCTCCTTGCTCCCGATGGTGTGTAGACACCCTGCGTGGCAGCCTGCCGCCATCGGTGTATGAATGGGTGAATGTAGACTACCTACTGATTGTAAAGCGCTTTGGATAAAAGCGCTATATAAATGCAGGCCATTTACCATTTACCATTTACAGTATCAGGGTTTCCTCATGGAGAGCAACCACACAGTGAAATGATCAGCGTTATTTTCTTTAAAGAAATACCAGGGTTTATTTCAATCAACATATCAACAATTATTTTGACCAGCTGCCTCAAAGACACCTCAGCTGTATGATAGAGGACAGACACTGTCCGTGTCCACGCCGAATAACCGTCACTGCAAACTCAACACTCAATTTTCCACAGCTTGCTTCAGGCACTTTCACACAGAGTCAAGGATAAAGTCAAAAGCATTTAATTATCTTTAGGACACACACATCAAAAGTGAAAAATTACAAACGCCGACCGACAGATCACGAGTGCATGCAGTGATTTCCTACATTGCCAATTAACCAATTAGTGAGCAGGTGAAACAGGATTACATGGCATAATTCACAATGAATACAATAAATTACAGCAGGTCATGTGATTATCACAGGAGCCACAGGCAAAGAAAAAACTGCATCTAGTATAACAAGCTCAATGCTCTACTTTCAGCAGGCAGTCATTGACATTGTGAGAGGTATGGACATGGCGTGCCATAGGCTAATCATTATTGTTGGTTCTTATAGCATATTTGTGTTCCACCACTCCGCCACCTTTCGACCGCCTCTTGGTGCACCCTATGTAAACGCATTCACAAGAGCAGGTGAGATGGTAAACATCACAAGTAGAATTGCAGTTGATGAAGCGTTTAGTCGTTAGTCTTGAAATCTACAAACTCCTGTTGTGTGATGTTAGAGCAGTGATCACAAGTGGTTTGCAATGCATTTGATTTCAAAGTCCTATAGGTCTCTTGAGCCAGTGGCCTTCCTTTCTGGCTGGAAGATAGCTGTGTGTGAGTCTGTCCTTTAAGGAGGGGGCTCGCCTGCAGTGTTGGGCAAGTTCCTTTCAAAATGTAATATACTACATATTATGAATTACTTTCATTTGAAAGTAATAAGTTACTTCACAATATTACTGTCTGTGTCGAGTAACTCACAACTTATTATACTACTTTTGCATTACTTTCACCAAAACAACAGCACTTAGCAGAATAACATCACCACCCCGGAACCATCCCAAAAATAATTTCAACCATCTTGAAGTCAGTGTAAACCGTCCAAAATATTAAATGTTATCCTTTTCCTTTGTTATTGTCATCTATAGTGGTTATTTGCATAAAACACAATTTGATCGGGACAATGATTGTATCTTTATTTGGATATGTGCTTTAATTAAAAAACATAACTCGATTTGTAACTGGTCTTACTTGACAAAGTAACTACTATAATATTACTGAAATCCTATTAGTAATAAGTTATATTACTGAGTTACTGCTAAAAGTAATATATTACATGTAATATGTTACTTTTGTAATGAGTTACCCCCAACACTGCTCGCCTGTTGAAATTGGAAAATCTCCTTAAGGGAGTCAATTTTCACAGGCTGACCTCCACCTGACACTGATCCAGTATTTAGTGAAACCATGAGTATGGACCTGCTTTACCATGAGTATGGACCTGCTTTACCATGAGTTTGGACCTGCTTTACCATGAGTATGGACCTGCTTTACCATGAGTTTGGACCTGCTTTATCATGAGTTTGGACCTGCTTTACCATGAGTATGGACCTGCTTTACCATGAGTTTGGACCTGCTTTACCATGAGTTTGGACCTGCTTTACCATGAGTATGGACCTGCTTTACCATGAGTTTGGACCTGCTTTACCATGAGTTTGGACCTGCTTTACCATGAGTTTGGACCTGCTTTACCATGAGTATGGACCTGCTTTACCATGAGTATGGACCTGCTTTACCATGAGTATGGAGCTGCTTTACCATGAGTTTGGACCTGCTTTACCATGAGTATGGACCTGCTTTACCATGAGTATGGACCTGCTTTACCATGAGTATGGACCTGCTTTACCATGAGTTTGGACCTGCTTTACCATGAGTATGGACCTGCTTTACCATGAGTTTGGACCTGCTTTACCATGAGTATGGACCTGCTTTACCATGAGTATGGACCTGCTTTACCATGAGTATGGACCTGCTTTACCATGAGCATGGACCTGCTTTACCATGAGTTTGGACCTGCTTTACCATGAGTATGGACCTGCTTTACCATGAGTATGGACCTGCTTTACCATGAGTATGGACCTGCTTTACCATGAGTATGGACCTGCTTTCTGACCTTGATTGGATTGTGACATTATTATGAAGAGCACATGTTCATCATGCTATATTACAGTTACAGTTAGTGTAAAAGGTTTGATGAAATGCTGTCCTCTAGTGTTGAATGTCAGACATTGCAATTGAAAGATGTGTATATTTTGGTGCGACCTCAGACAGTTACTCGATCTAAAAGCTTAGCAGTAAAACCTTCTCTCTCTCATCAGAGGAAATTGATTGCCATTCGATTTCCAAGGACATTTCCATTACATCTTTTCAGTGCTCTTCATCAGAGATGGGGACTTGGACTTGCGACTTGGACTGAAGTCGCGCACGCACACACAGTGACTTGAGACTTGACTTGAGACTCGTCCTCAAAAGACTTGAGAGTCGACTTGGACTCGAGATTGTGGACTCGTGAACAATCTTAATTTTCATATATATGCATTTCTTTATTTATTTATGTATTTATTTATTTAGATAGTTAGTTGTTTGTTTGTTTGTTTATTTACTTATTTGTTTATTTTGGTGCATTAACATTAAGGAAATGTCTACTACTAATAATGTCAACTAATCAATGCTGATGCTGTGCTGATAAAGGAGTGAGCATAGCATACTACAGTACTGTACTTCGAATTCCTTAGTTTTAGCTATGCAGGATTCTAGGCAGACTGGATGGAATCAGATGATAGAACACTCATTCATAAGAATGAGCTGGACTCGCAAAAACTGCTACTATTGCATTTCAACACAGGAAGGGGGATGGACTGGTGAGAGAAATGTTCATTCAGACCGCCACAAGAAGTAATTCCGCCTGTGGCCATCATCAAGCCTTTTTCAACTCCTCCCTCAGAGTGTTAGACACTCCCTCTGACTTATTTCATCCCTGCCAGCAGCTTATTAATAATTTACAACTTAAATTCTGGTAATAATTGTGTGCAATAATTCCAAAACAAAGGATGGGAAAATAAAAAGCAGGAGTGAAAGGCCTATACTGAAAGGCACACTCACCAACAAATTAGCCAACCCACCAGTTATGCACATATTTTTACATATTTCTTATTTTTCTTATTTCTCTAGTATTGCTGTTATATATTGTAGTATAATCTATGCTTATAGTATCTCTTCCAGAATGTGAGCAACTAAAACAAAAAACAAAACACAATTAGGTATCAAAAAAGTATTTATGATTTATTTATTATAATATATATTATATTATGTAGGTTGTTTGTCACAAGTTACAGTACTTGGGTGTCAAATAAGTGGGTTATTGCCTTATCCTCTATTACGAATCAGGAAACCCCAGTTCAGTCATATATTCAAAATTAATCTGAAATTATTCTAGTATTCTAAACAGTAGTGTGTTTAGAATACTAGAATAATACCCATATACCGTACAGTACAGTATACACAGTCACCCTAATTCAAACCAATCTGACATGGATGTATAATTCTAGTTGCAGTTCTCTCTTATGCCAACAGATGTCAACCTAATACAAGCTGCTGTGTGGTGTGTGTGCGTTGGACGCATGGGGCCTGTAGGGCTATAGTGTGGTTATATTGGATTCAACAACCCACCGCAAATGGTGTGATTAGAATATTAAAACAATATAAAATGATTAGGAGGTGTAAGAAACACACACACACACGCACGCACACACACACACACACACACACACACACACACACACACACACACACACACACACACATACAAACACACAAACACACATACCCCATACTCTAGGGAGGTTTTTCACAGCTGTCCTCAGATCAACTACAGCACTGTAAGCCTCGCTGTCCGTTTTAGCACACACACACGACACACACACACACACACACACACACACACACGCATACATACAACTCACACACACACACACACACTCTCTCTCTCTCTCTCTCTCTCTCTCTCTCTCTCTCTCTCTCAATTCAAATAGCTTTATTGGCATGAACAAAACATGTCGCCAAAGCAGTTTACAGAAAGTAGTTTACAGAGTTAATTTGCGAAAGCAGGTATCTCCGTTTGTATGTTTTAGCCTTTTATATTAGTATATAATATTGATGATATTTTTTTGTTTTATTGTTGTTATTCTATTTCTATTATAAATCATAGTTAAAAACATTTTCACCTGATCATTTTCACATAAATCACCTCAATAATGTTTGTTTTTTTAAACTCCAGGGAGTATCAAACAGATGTGTTTAGAAAGACATTTACAACTGTTTTTGCAAATTAACTCTTCGTATGCACGGTATGTAGGCTACATTTTACTATGTATCATTGGTATGTACAGGTATGTACAGTATTAGTATGTACAGTATAGTATGTATGTACTGTATGTATGTATGTATGTATTACAAATAGGTGTCACATCTATATTATACTGACATCTCTCTCCCTCCCTCTCCCCCTCCCTCTCTCCCTCTCTCTCTCTCTCTCTCTCTCTCTCTCTCTCTGAAACACCTCTCTATCCTCAAGAGGCAACCCCCCCCCCCCCCCCCCAGCTGTGTACAAGACTATTTTCCTCCACTGACATGCCGTCACTTCTGCAGGATACACTGCCTATTTGAGCACAAACACACACACACACACACACACACAGATTCGTATTCGCACATATGCACACATGCAAACACACACACACACACGACTCCTGAGTCCCCTGGTGCTGCAGATGCCAGGCCATGTGGATCAGAGTGCTGGAGTGGAAGTGGAGGTGAGATCCTGGACATGTTTGTTTGGACAGCAGCCGGACAGGCTGCATGTGTTATGGATGTGCCGTGCAGCCAGGAGACGTTCAGAGTGGACGCATCAAGTGCATTATTGATATGTGTATGTGGATTTTACAGTGTGTGTGTGTGTGTGTGTGTGTGTGTGTGTGTATTTTACAGTGTGTGGTGTAGGACAACCCAATCGCCAGAATAAAATGTCAGCATTGTACATTGTGGCATTTCTGCAAACCTCAACGTAAATTTGAAACCAAAAGCCGTGAATTTTGAAAAGCTTGTTGCCTTTCCAACGTTACGGTTATAGAGACACTGCGTAACGCGTCATCATTCAGAAGCCACGCCCAAAACGGGGGAAAACACAAACTCCCGTCCAATCCTGGCATTCTCCTATGTCGCGTGCATGGCCGGGTGTTGCACAAAAAGATCGTATATACGGAAGATGAACACTCCAACTTACTTCATTGACAGCAACCTCCACATTTTTCTTCTCGCCAATTCTCAATGGCTTCCTGGATTTCCTCGGGAGTACAAAAAAACTTTAACTGGCGATTTTTATGCCTCCGCCGGCGAAGCCAGGCCGAAGGCATTATGGATCCGGGTTGTCCGTACGTACGTACGTACGGCCGTCCGTACGGATGTCCGTCCGTACGGATGTTTGTTAAGGCCATATCTGAGGAACGCCTTGACGGAATTTCTTCAGATTCGCCTTAAACATTCACTTAGGCTCAAGGATGATCTGATTAGATTTTGGTGGTCAAAGGTCAAAGGTCAAGGTCACTGTGACCTCTCGAACGCCATTTTCAAGCTTGTTAACGCGATATCTGAGGAACGCCTGGACGGAATTTCATCAGTTTCGCCTTAAACATTCACTTAGGCTCAAGGATGATCTGATTAGATTTTGGTGGTCAAAGGTCAAAGGTCAAGGTCACTGTGACCTCTCGAACGCCATTTTCAAGCTTGTTAACGCGATATCTGAGGAACGCCTGGACGGAATTTCATCAGATTCGCCTTAAACATTTACTTAGGCTCAAGGATGATCTGATTAGATTTTGGTGGTCAAAGGTCAAAGGTCAAGGTCACTGTGACCTCTCGAACGCCATTTTCAAGCTTGTTAATGCGATATCTGAGGAACGCCTGGACGGAATTTCATCAGATTCGCCTTAAACATTCACTTAGGCTCAAGGATGATCTGATTAGATTTTGGTGGTCAAAGGTCAAAGGTCAAGGTCACTGTGACCTCTCGAACGCCATTTTCAAGCTTGTTAACGCGATATCTGAGGAACGCCTGGACGGAATTTCATCAGATTCGCCTTAAACATTCACTTAGGCTCAAGAATGATCTGATTAGATTTTGGTGGTCAAAGGTCAAGGTCACTGTGACCTCTCGAACGCCATTTTCAAGCTTGTTAACGCGATATCTGAGGAACGCCTGGACGGAATTTCATCAGATTCGCCTTAAACATTCACTTAGGCTCAAGGATGATCTGATTAGATTTTGGTGGTCAAAGGTCAAAGGTCAAGGTCACTGTGACCTCTCGAACGCCATTTTCAAGCTTGTTAACGCGATATCTGAGGAACGCCTGGACGGAATTTCATCAGATTCGCCTTAAACATTCACTTAGGCTCAAGGATGATCTGATTAGATTTTGGTGGTCAAAGGTCAAAGGTCAAGGTCACTGTGACCTCTCGAACGCCATTTTCAAGCTTGTTAACGCGATATCTGAGGAACGCCTGGACGGAATTTCATCAGATTCGCCTTAAACATTCACTTAGGCTCAAGGATGATCTGATTAGATTTTGGTGGTCAAAGGTCAAGGTCACTGTGACCTCTCGAACGCCATTTTCAAGCTTGTTAACGCGATATCTGAGGAACGCCTGGACGGAATTTCATCAGATTCGCCTTAAACATTCACTAAGGCTCAAGGATGATCTGATTAGATTTTGGTGGTCAAAGGTCAAAGGTCAAGGTCACTGTGACCTCTCGAACGCCATTTTCAAGCTTGTTAACGCGATATCTGAGGAACGCCTGAACGGACTTTCATCAGATTCACCTTAAACATTCACTTAGGCTCAAGGATGATCTGATTAGATTTTGGTGGTCAAAGGTCAAAGGTCAAGGTCACTGTGACCTCTCAAACGCCATTTTCAAGCTTGTTAACACGATATCTGAGGAACGCCTGGACGGAATTTCATCAGATTCGCCTTAAACATTCACTTAGGCTCAAGGATGAACTGATTCCATTTTGGTTATCAAAGGTCAAAGGTCAAGGTCACAGTGACCTAACAAATGCCATTTTCTAGCTCGGTAACGCCATATCTCAGTAACACATTGACTAAATTTCTTCACATTTGGCTCAAATATCCAATTCTGCACAGAAACGCCTTGATGCAATTTCTTCCAATTTGGCTCCAACATCCACTTGGACTCAAGAATGAACTAATGGCGGAGGCATAAGTCCGCGTTGCGGTCGTTCTAGTTTACATTTGTTGTCTGCGCAGCCCCACCACACACAACAGCTTTTAGCTATGTTTAATTCAAGGACAATGACACATGTGTGGAAATGAACGGAGCTTTTCCCCCGCGATGGGCGTGGCCCATTTCATGCAGTGTCTCTATAGGATTATGGTCTGGGTTAAGTAACAAAAACACGATATGACATACGGTTGAAATGTAGGCTTTGGAAACCCAGGGGATCGAACACGGCGCTCCACCCTGCAGGCACAATGCCCTTACTGGGCACCATGCCATTTCAGGAGCAGAATCTATAACGTTGATATACACACATGTTGATATTCAGCATGCAATGTATGGGTCAGAAACAAGATATTCTATGTATTGGATTGCGGAAATGTATACAATTTCATTGTGTCGACCAGGCTGTGTAGGAGGGAGAGAGGAGAAAAGAAGAGTTCAGTTGCAAAAACAGGTAAACGCCGTTCTTAAAATGAACAAACAACATCTGTTTGATACTCCCTGGAGTGCACATAGAAAACATTATTGAGGTGATTTATGTGAAAATTATCAGATGAATATGTTTTAGTTATGATTCATAATGAAAAATTCCCCCAAATAAATGAATTACAGTATAAATACATCAACATAAAATAAAATGATAAAAAAAATCCAAAGGGAGATACCTGTTTTTGCAAATGAACTCTTTGAGGAGTTTGTGTTCTCCTAAAACCCAGCCTATTTATTTCATTTGAGTATCATAGCTATGTACATCTATAGTTTGCAGACGAAATTCTGGGTGCTGTAGTGAACATCACACACAACAGTCTTCTCCTATCTTTGAAGATCCTCCTCTGAAACCATAGACTCAGATTAGGTCTTGGCCTAGTTTCCAGTGAATGTGCCATGTGCAGCTCGGGGGCAGATGCATTCCTCCCCAGAGTGAGTAATATGGCTGTTGTTAATGGACGGAGAGAGTGAGAGAGAGAGAGAGAGAGAGAGAGAGGGAGCTAGAGCTTGAATGGTGAGGGCAACATCTGGCCCAGCAGGACGTGTGGATAAAGGAACAGGTGGGGAGGTGTGCTGCTCTCTCCTGTAGTGTAGTACATTTACACTCACAGCCGAGGAGCATGAGGATTCTCAAAGTGTGGTGGAAGGACCACGCCATGGGCTCCTTTGGGCGTTTTCCACTGGGGTTTTTTTTCATTCTCATATAACTAGTGGAATAGCTAGCTATCCCTGGCTATTTCAACCAGAGAGACCATTTCTTGAATGACGATGATTTATTAGATGATTAGATACATGAGCCTGTAGGCACATAAATATAGATATATTTTTGGCCATTAGACTCCATCATGACGTCAGCTGGATTATGAAGTCGTGATCAGCAGGGGTAGATGGATGCAGCCAGAATACGATTGAATATTCCCCCTTGTGGTGTCTAGACCTGGTGGTGGTGAAGGTAGACTTGTGTGTCTTGCTGGAGAAGACTTCTGAATCTGAAGACCTCGGAGAGGACTGGAGGAGAATGGGTTGGAGGAGGGACGCAGGAACGCACTGAAACCCAGCAAGACCACACAGAGAGAACAGGAGGCTTTTAGCTATGACAGGTAAACTTAGGATAGGCTGAATGGGAAGATGTGTCTTACTCTGATTGGCTTAATCTAAGCGTTACCGCCCACAAACAGTGATGCTAGGTAGAAGCAGGAAAGGGGTGATTGATGACTGAGTTTTATGAATGAGTGGGCGTGACATTAAAGGTTTTTAAATTTCTGCTCACTCGCTCACTCACTCACTCACTCACTCTCACACATACACACACACACACACACAGACACACACACACACACACTTTCATATTAGCAATCTTCACTGGGGGCCTTGGCTATTTACTCTGCCAATATCCTTGGCAGAAATGTTAATAAACTTAACATAACATAACTTAACTTGAACCGATTCAACCTCTTAAACAGTATGATCATTATCATTAGTTTCTCTAAATCAATGCCCCTTATTGTGTAGTCTTGACGCGAGACCCATGAGAGTTCTTACGCTGATACACTACGTTACTGCATGCTGCAGAGCTCTCTCTGGGTCTGGGACACTTTCCCTCAGAGGGCTGGTTATGGGAGGGAACCGTTCACTTGGCCAGTCATATGCCAGTGATGGATACAGTCCTGCCCAATCAGTAACGACTTTACGATCAGACGACATGGGAGGCGCAGCCCATTTTTCGAACCATTCTCTCATTGGTGCTACGACCTGCCACACATTCAATTTCACCCCCCTAGACGCGCCTTCAAAAACCAGCAGTGGCTGGGAAGTGGTACAGACTCATTTATGTAGTATGTGGAGCGCAGCGATTCAACGTAATATTTGAGTCTGGGGAGACACTACTTATTGTGTAACAAAGATCAGTTCTTTGGTAAGACAGCCAGCTGGGAGCCAAAAGCCCTTCAGTTGAGAGCACCAACTGAAGATTGCTTCCACTGCATTTGTTTGACAAGTAAAAAACACATCTGGGCAGCATATTTCATCTTCTCGAATCGATGCACCGCCGACCGCGCCAGCCAACTTTTTCCTCAAATAACTTCATAGAATGCTGCAGGGATGACATATTTTTGTAGGCCAACCCGGAAGTTAAAGTCAGCCTGCATGCTTTTCTCTTCATATTTTTTCCAGATTTTTTTATCTCATTTTTATCCCCCATTAGTGCTAATTTTTTATTTATTTATCCTGGTTGCTGCTCCACCCTCTACCGATCTGGGGAGAGCCGAAACTGGCTCCATGCTTCCTCCGAGACATGGGCAGTTAGCCAGCCGCTTCTTTTCACCTGACAGGGGAAGCTTCACCGGTAGGACAGCATGTCGGAGGATCACGCTATTCCAACGAGTTCCCCTCCCTCCGAACAGGCGCCCCGAATGACCAGAGCGAGGCACCACTTCAGGATATTGCATGTTTTGGTGAAGGGGTTCCTATATGAAGGAAACCCCCGGGCGCTCACAGCGTCCCAGGTGGGAATCGAACCCAGGACTTTCTGGCTGTGAGGCGACAGCGCTTACCACTGCGCCACCGTGCCCCCCGTCCCTGCATGCTTTACACTAAAATAAACGATAGGCTAACTGGAGGTGTTATACTGTAGATAACCCCAAGGTGTCACTTGACCTTTGTCTCACCCCAACCAGGTGCATCCGTGTGCATCCAAACATGACGCACAATGGGTACCGTGCGCATCAGAGCGCGTCAGACATCTGACGCACAAAATGCATGACACCCTCGGAGTGAAAATGTGTTGGCATCTTCAAGGTAACGGACAGTTCTAATTTTCTAAAATAGAAACAATCTTTGTTAGCTGTATTTCAAGTTTTTAACTTTACTTGAATGAATGAATGAATCAATGAATGAATGAAAATGTATTTTGAACGTTAAAAAAAGGAAATATACATGTACACATATATACATAATAAAATAAAATAAGAATTAAAAACAAAATAACTAATCAAATGGTCATGTCCGAAAAGGAGTAGGAGGAAGCAGATGCTTGTCTAGTCCTACCCCTATTCTCTAATATACTCTGTTCCAGAGTTCGTCATAGCTAGACTAAATTTACATAGATAATAATTATCAACATTATAACAGAGTGTACAAAACTTTGAGGTTCAGAACTACTTCAGTAGTACTGAGGTACTTCCGGACAGACAGATAAAAACGGTGGGAAGTCAGAAAGTAACGTGCAGCAAACGCATTGTTGATTTTGTTATTTTCATAGGATTTGTTGACAGGCAATGCATTAAAAAAACACCAGTCGTATCCTTTAAGCCTTATGGATGAGATGATAATTCAATATAGGCTACAGTACCATGATGATACAAAAATGTGACAATGTGTCGTCAGGCAGAAAAATGAATCGTGCTTAGCTGTTATTCTGCGGTAGCTATAATCACAACGGTAGACCCCATACCATTTTAGCAATGGGTTTATGAATAAACCCCTAATTAAATTGTAATCCCCAATCTGTCCATGTACCCCTGGTACACGTAACCTACCCCTGGTTTGGAATCACTGGTCTAGCCTATAGGCCTAATATTACTCTCACCGTGTTTGGAAGTCCCTATGACCAGTCTAACCTCATCATGACCATAATGTGGTGGGAAGCATCACTTGCGCGTCTAATTTCAAATTCAGGGTGAATAGGCGCACGGAGACGCGCTTTAATGCAAATCCCCCTGTGGTGCCGCTGCTGCGGGCGTGCCACTGCCCGCGTACGTGAACGCGCTCCATCGGTGCTGCTACAACATCAGCATCTTCCACGGGGACGCGCGCGCGCGCGGAGAAGCGGGAGAAAGAGGGGGAGAGAGAGAGAGAGAGCGAGCGAGAGAGAGAGAGAGAGAGCGAGAGAGAGAGAGAGAGAGAGAGAGAGACTGGATAGGCTACGACAAAAAAGCCATGATGATAATGGAGTCGAGACGGTGGAGGATGTCGGATTTGGGAGAAAGGACTGTTGAGATTTGACAGGGGGGCGTCTCTTCTTCAAACCTGTTCCAGCTGTGTTGGATTTGAATGCTGCGCGGACTTCAACGCTGAAACCCGGCCAGAGGAAAGGGGGGGGGCACCCCGCTGGATGCCTCGGATGGTCAAAAGGGGCTCCACCGCTGGCGCGATAGGCAACAAGACGCATCTACTCTGGATGGTAAAAGGACACACCATGGAGGTAGATCTGGACTGATGCTGGCTTTAACCCCCCCGCCCGACGACTGTGAACATAGAGGAGAATCCTGCTTTGATGGATTTAGTTTGAGTCATTTATGTTGTATAGCCCCAAGGAAACGAGCCTGAGACAGCAATGTTCAATCACTGGTCTTGGTTAATTATTCATCAGTGATATAGTATAGGTAGGCTATAGGCTATGGTTTTGTACCGCTTCAATGTAGCATTTTCCCTCCCACTCATTCATTTTTTTTGGACAATGTGTAGTCTTGTGGAATCACACACGCTGGATTGCAGGTTCCATTTTTAGCGTGCGGGGATGTGGAAAAGGATGACTAGTAGGCCCATTCAGTAGCCTAATTGACAGCCAGATTGGAAAGAGCCAAAGCAAGGAGGAGATAAGCTGTTTCCTATACGCGCTGGGAAGCTTTGATAGAAAGAGAGGAGCTGGGTGGTGAGTGGGGTATAGGTCTTTGGACTTTATTTTATTTTATTATTATTTAAATTTATTTATTTTTGTAAACAAAAACAAAAAGAAACAAAGAAAACCACCACCAAACATGTTGCCTTCCCAAGAAGCCTCCAAGATCTACCATGACAACTACATGCGCAACTCCCGCGCCATCGGCGTGCTGTGGGCCATCTTCACCATCTGCTTCGCCATCGTCAACGTGGTGGTGTTCATCCAGCCCTACTGGATCGGCGACAGCGTCAACACGCCGCAGGCGGGCTACTTCGGCCTCTTCCACTACTGCGTGGGCCAAGGCCCGTCGCCCAGCCGAGAGATCACCTGCGTGGGCAGCTTCGCCGACTTCAGCTCCATCCCGTCCGGAGCCTTCAAGGCCGCCTCGGTGTTCGTGCTGCTGTCCATGGTGCTGATCCTCGGCTGCATCGCCTGCATGGCGCTCTTCTTCTTCTGCAACACCTCCACCGTCTACAAGACGTGCGCCTGGATGCAGCTGCTGTGCGGTAAGTAAGGCTGGAGTGGAGGGGGGGTGTTACACCGTATTTGGTGACCCGTCAGATTCTGTGACCTGCAGTGTTTTTTAGGTTGGTTTAGGTTTAGGCTCGAGGAGATGTTTGGGTACAGATCTGCGCCTGCGGGTGCAGCTGCTGTGTGGTATGGCTGCATGCAGCCAGGGGACAGACATAATATAAACCATTAAGTAGTTGCTTATATTAGCATATTGGCTGTTTATTAGTCATTATACATTACTTATTAATGTATTATTCTGCATGATCATTTTACAACGACTAATAGCCCATTACTACAGTCAGAGTTTTCCCTCAATAACCTTGAATTACTGCTTGTTGATAGTAAGGAAGTTGTACATTTATTACAATCTTAATTATGCTTAAGTGGTACAATTGTGAGAGCAAAATGATTGATTGATTGCTTATTAATTGGTTGTTGATCATTACGACTCTGTTCCATAATGATCTATTAATAATCAATCAATCAATCAATAATTTTGCTCTCACACTACCACCTTATAAGGCCCTTACTGAAGCATATTAAGATCATACTTCATGTAACAACTTCCTTACTTACTATCAAAAAGCAGTAATTAGGAGGTTATTGTTTGTGGGAAACTCTTAGTTAATGGCCTAGTAGTTGTAGCCTATGCAGAATAAAGCATTCATAAGTTGCACGGTGGCTCAGTGTTTAGCACTGTTGCCTCACAGCAAGAAGGTCCCGGGTTCAAACCGGGGTCCATCCCGGGTCCTTTCTGTGTGGAGTTTGCATGTTCTTCCCGTGTTCGTGTGGGTTTCCCCCATCAAAAACATGTATGTTAGGGTTAATACTCCCGTCCGCGCCCCTGACCAAGGCACTGGCACTTGAACGGCGGCTGCACACTGCTCCTATAGTTCTAGGAAGGTTCTTAGAGGATGGGTCAAATGCAGAGGATGCATTTCCCCACGGGGAGAATAAAGGATAAGTTAACTGAACAAAAATGATCTGCTGACACTTCATAGTATGTTATGTGGGCAGATGTAACAGCTCAGACGTTGGCATCCGGCACCTCAAACTCAAATGACCTGACTGTTGTACTCAGCTTACCTGCCCATGCAGGCGACCAGGCCCAGATAACAATGAGGTGGATTCATAGTATCAAACCGAGTTGAAGAGTGGTAGATATGTGAAGGGGAAAGGCATGGCTGATGGTTTCTTTTAGAGCCTAGCAGTGTTGGGGGTAACTCGTTACAAAAGTAACATATTACATGTAATATATTACTTTCAGAAGTAACTCAGTAATATAACTTATTACTTATAGGATTTCAGTAATATTATACCAGTTACTTTGTCAAGTAACTCAAGTTACAAATTGAGTTGCATTTTATTAAATCAAAGCACATATTTAAAAAAGAAACAATAATTTCCTAATCAAACTGTGTGTTTTTATGCAAATAACCACTATAGATGACAATAACAAAGGAAAATAATAACATTTTGAATTTGGGATTGTTTACACTGCGACTTGAAGGCGGTTGAAATAATGTTTTGGGATGTTCCGGGGCAGCGATGTCATTCTGCTGCTGCTGCTGTTGTTTTGGTCAAAGTAATGCAAAAGTAGTGTAATAAGTAACAAGTTACTCTACACAGACAGTAATATTGTAATTTAAAGTAACATATTACTTTCAAATGAAAGTAACTAGTAATATGTAGTATATTACATTTTGAAAGTAACTTGCCCAACATTGCCTACTAGTTGTGAAGCCTTGTGATGATCAACAACTGGATTTCAGACAGTATTTTACACATCTTTTCATTCACCACCACAATAGATTACCCATCTCCCTGTAAGTTAAAATCAGTTGCCCTATATCAGAGGTTCCCAAACATTTCAGACCATGTACCACTCAATATATACCGAACCAAATTGCAGACACTAACCATTTGTCCCTCTAAATCTGCAGCTGGATAGGCTGCTGTTGTCCGAGTCAGACCACAATTAACCAACACAACATTTTAGCCAGTGAAAATTGATGAGACACAACAGATAAACATCGTATTTGCAGATAGGCTGATGGCAGTCAGCAAGGCTCTATGCGTACCAGCAGGTGGAAGCTCCCGGACTACCAGTGGTGCGCAGTCCACAGTTTGGAAATCACTGCCCTATAGTATAGTAGTGTAACAGTAGACCTATGAGAACATCACCCTATACCAGTGGTTCTCAAATGGGGGTCCTTGAGGGGGTTCCAGGGGGGTCCCCAGCCAAAAGGGGATCATTTATTTTTGCTATAATTCCATTCATAAGTAACACAATGACTATTTTGGTCATGGGTTTTCTACACCTTCTGTAATAAAACATCTAAAAGCATCAATCTTATTATCATATGGGGGAGCGTGGGACAAAATCCTATCAAATGGGGGTCTGTGGTCTAATCTTTGTCAGTTTAGGGGTCCTTCATGTGAAACATTTTAGAGCCACTGCCCTATACTAAATTCTTTAAGAGAAATATCACAGCACAGCTAAGTCCCAATAGGAATATGAATAGGCTATTGTAGTTATAGGCCTGCCATATGAAGACACACAAATTACCATAAAGCATAAGCATGAGACGGCCACTATAAACTCACTATTTAAATACCAACATGCACAATATAAGTTCCTATGGGAATACTGTATATAGGGATATCATCGTGTTTGAAAGCTTTTTATGCAGCGGTTCCGCCTGAAATCAATACGCTGTTGTCTCGCTACGGTTAATTAGTTGCACGGGTTTTCTATTAGCGTTTGTGCTGAAAGAAGCATGGCGCCTCAGTGTTGAGACAGTGGCAATATAGTGTCGCTATTATTCACGTCGCGGAATTGCAGTGAAGGCAAAATACTAGACATGGATCCAACCTGTTAGCATTGATATATTCCGAGGGCACCCCACTGAATTTCGACAGGAAAAGCGACGGGAGCGTAAGTTTATGCTGATGTCATGCAAATTTTATTCATTCATTCATTCATTTGGGGCTCGCCATATAGACCGATGCAGTGGAGTAGTGTGAGTGCAGGCTGCTGCATCCGACTATTGCTATTTTGAGGGGATGAATTCAGGTTGATTGGATGAGTGTTTCCAGGCAGGTGGGGTTTTTGTCTTTGGCTTCGTGGTTACTTAGATTACAGTTTGTAGAAATGATCTGGGGAGGAGTGGGGGGGGGGGGGGGGTTCTCTAGCCTACATGCCTGCCTGCAGGACAGATGGTGTTGGAGAATTGCTTCACACCTGCTACCTTGAATGACCGCCGAGCAGCTTCGGCACTGGGGACGGACAGAGGGTGGTTCTCTAACATGATTGGCACTATTTTTAAAGTCGAGCTGAACCCAAAAATTACTTTTCTTTTCTTTTAGTTCAAATACTTGGGTATGCAGTGCACCTGTATTTAATCATGTAGGCCAAAAAAAAATCACAAAAATCTAATTTCTTTAGTTTTTCCATACTTTTTCACATCAAAAGTTCATTTTTCAAGATTTCATTCATAACAGTAATCAACCGTTTGCTGACGTCACCTAGTACTATCAAATCTCTACCCTATTTCAACCAATCATATCACGACATGGCAGCTGTCAATCAAATCTTCATTTCAGGATAATTTTCTCCTCCAAATGAAGGAGAAAATGGCGCCTAGTGCCTGTCATCTGGCAGAATTCTTATCCCATAAACTAACTTACTAACTTGGTCAATTGTATGTTGATCTACACAATAAAGAAAATGGTAATTTCTAAGAATGCAAAGAAATGTAACTGGCTCGTTAAATCTCGCATTCCAGAAATATTGTATTTACTGCAATAGCGATAATGGCGCGCGCCTGAGAGCCTAGTTGTCAGGGGTCGCCCCTCGGAGATTCCATGCGGGCGGGCAGCACCCATACATCGGATTCTGCTCGTTCCACACAGAAGCAGCTGGCTGCCTGGTACTCTGCGGATCCCACTCGCGTAGCACAACAACATGCTGAATCCCACTCGATTTGGGGGTGGAACATGCCAGGATTGGCCAATGCCAAAGCCAGTCCCCAGAATTGTCAAATCAAATCATCGACACCGTATATGGTCTGCCTCTCAATTTATTTTCAGTCTCCGACGCTCGCGCTAGTGCATTCCGTTCCGGTTCACCTCGACTTTAAGGTCATATTATGATCATTATATTACGGTACTCTTTGGACAGCTCTGTATAGATTTGTGAATTTGTATTTTGGATGTGTGGCTTTGACTGTGAGAAACTGGTTTTGTAAGCACCAAAAGTGAAATGTAACTATAACCTTAAAACAAACATAATCCACAATTTCCAATGCAGAATTGATTATCGATGGTGCTTCCAGATTTTTGCTGGCTTCACATGCTTTTGTGTTTAGTTTCTAGCTTTAGAATAAAGATATCGACACTCATAGTGACTGAACATGCATCTGGCCCACTCTCAGTTTATGAGCCCAAAAAAGGCTCCTATTCACAGAGTGGCTTTATGTATACGGCCTGCCGGCTGTGGAACGCCTTGCCCAGGACAATTCAAAGCTCTCCCACTGTTACAGGCTTCAGGAAGGCCGTGAAGCGTCATTTGCAAGGAATTGTGTCCTTTGGGGGCTTTGCGTCTTTCCTGAAGAACAGGTACTTTTGTCTCTTTGTGCATCTGACTCTTCATATGTACTTTTTATATTGTACAGATGTCTTAAATGTTCTTTGTATGCTTCTTGGGACCACAGTGGAAATCAGTTGAACAACTTTTTTTAAGTGTTATTATATTATTATGCTGTATATTATTATATAGAGATGATGACATTTCATGGGGGACTGTTGCACTTCAGACATAAATGACAGTTAGGCCTAAGGTGAACAGATGTCGCCCCCAAGGTAAGCGCCGCATGTGGGGCCAGACGTCATCCTGGTGTAGGGAGAGCCCCATGCTGTACTGCAGATTACAGAAGCCTCCTCCTCATACAGTATACTCATATTTACTCATATTTCCAGCAAACCTCCTGTGCATATATCTGTCTTCTTTATAAGCTGATCAATGTGATAAATAGCCCGGGCAGAATTGTGTGGGAGTCAGTTTTCTGCACCGAAAGAGTCAGCATACTCAATAAGAGCGAGCGAGCGAGAGAGAGAGAGAGCGAGAGAGAGATCAGCACTTTTCCCTCTTTCTTATTGTTCTTTTTCTCATCTTCATCACCCACTCCGTGCTCTGTTCTGCAGAGTGTGCTGCTCCACAATCTGCATCAAGCAGCGACTGCGGGAGAGGCAGAGGTGCACATTGCACTCTCTTCATGTAGGCGACATCTTCATGACTTCACAGGAACTGAACCCGGGTCCCTACTAGGGGTGTCAAAAATAATCGATTATAAGATGCATCGCGATGCGGACGTGCACGATTCTGCATCGATTCACAAATGTCAAAAATCGATTATTAAAAAAAAACTACTAATAATAATAATAATAATCATAATAATAATCATAATAATCAAATAAAATATAATGGAAGTACATGCAGTTGTTTATTTTAATTATGGATCATAATACAATGCAATTCCAAATGCACTTTTATTTTAAAAGTAGCCACACAGTGAGAAAAAAGAAAGTGAGAAAAAATAAATCATGTATTGGGGAAAAAAAGCGATGCATCGATAATCGTAATCGAATCGAATCGTAGCCCTCTGAATCGTAATCGAATCGAACCGTGAGGCCAGTGAAGATTCACAGCCCTAGTCCCTACCATGCAAACCCGACGCCAGACATCAGTGACTATATAGAACAGCACACAATGCCTTGAAGAGTGCCACCGCAGCACTGCCTCTTCCATCGTAACCCAGTCGCCAGAATCAAATGCGGGCGTTGTATGTTTTTGTTTGAAACAAAACGTCGGCCTTTCTAAAACATGGCATTTCACTTTTCTGCAGACCTAGAATCTCAATGTAAATTTGAAAGAAAATGGCGGTTAATTTGACCTTAAAGGATGGCTTTACCGATTATCAACCCACTTTGTATCTTTATAATGTCATTAATATAAGCACATGGTCAGTGTTTACCTTCGCTGTATGTTTTACACACGGAGAGCTCCCATTTTCTCCTCTGGCAAAACACTCCGCTGTGATGTGTTTTACGTCACAACGGAACTGCAGAAGCTCTGCTCCAGACGCGGAATCTGCTCCGAGGGCTGTCGATTCGGCTTCTAGGGCGGCTGTTATTATTTATTTGTATTTATTTGTATTTATTTGTATTCTAAGTATGTGCACATCTGACTGAGAATCGCATGGGGAGCGTTAACGAGCCTTAATGACTTGTAGCCGACGGGGGCGGAGTTTCTGCAAGCCAGACAAGGACGGATATTTCTCTGTGTGGAAAACATACACTGCCCATCTGCCCATTCATAGCTTTCAAGGGGCGTTACGTAAGTACAAGGAACGCCCCTTTTGGCGGTCAAAACTCAAAACAACAATGGCGCTGAACACTGACCAGACGCAGCTGCAGCAAAAAGCGGTCTTTTTTCCTCCAGTTTCCAGTCAGGAATATTTAAACGCAGCACAGCTCTGTTTCATTAGTGACATACTGACACGGTGAATCGATTCACTTTGCACCGTGACTCCAGTGTCTGCTTCATATTGGAAACGCAGCACAGCTCTGCCAGTAAAAAGCAGTTCCCTCGTAAGGGGACTGGTGTGTGTGTGTGTGTGTGTGAGTTTTCTTTCTCCGACGGCATTCTGTAAAAGCACAAGCCAGGCGTGTCTCCTCGTCGGTTAGTGCAACCGATAGCACAACAGGTATCCGGCATTTTGGCTGAACAAACAGCGTGAGAAACTAGTGACTCGGCGGGCACTGCGGAATTAACAAGTTTTTTTGACCGCCAGGTGGGCGTTCCCGGCATAACGTAACGCCCCTTGAAAGCTATGAATATTAACGACATTATAATGATACAAAGTGGGTTGATAATCGTCAAAGCCATCCTTTAGACGCAAATAAAACAACTAGGGTTATGTTTAGGCAAGTAAAACAACTTGGTTAAGGTGAGGATTGTGGTTTGGGTTAGGCTTAAATAACCAAAACGTTAGACGTGACTCACAGGTGAAATGTAGACTTTGGAAACCCGCTGTGACCATGCCTGGGGATCGAACACGGCCCTCCGGTGTGAGAGGCAAGTGTTTACGCCCTCCCTCCATCCACCCCGGCCACATCGCCCCCTTGTGGCCACTGTGCAGACTGGCGTGCATAATGTTGATATATACACGGATCTAGAAACGTGCTATGCAGAAACCTACAATGCTGACATTTCCTTCTGGCGAGCAGGCTCTCCATCGACGATGATGATGATGATGATGATGATGATGAGAACGTAGATGAGGGCGATGGTTAGGTTGATGACAAAGCCAAAGGACTGGCATTAGTTCCATAATGTCACTGTGAATGTGATGATCGTGCTGAAGCACCTGGCTCCCTTTCAGCCATCGGCAGCACTTTTACTTAAAGGCCTGTGTCTTTGCCTTAAGTATTAATACTTCATTACCTTCTCAACCCATCGCACTTTACACATCCTACGAAGATCTGTCAACTCTCTGATCAAACCTGTTCACACATGGAGGAAACGCGTTACTTAACAGTAATTATGAATTGCTTAAATGTATCCACAGTGGTAGTTTACATTAGATAAAAAAGCCATGCATCTAGTGTTATTGGTTTGCCAGGTTGTGTGGCTCACTCGCTTTGCAACTGTAGCCAGTTTGAGCTAACAGCGAAAGAAACATCAATGTACAGTAGTAGCATCACATAGACGTACAACAGAATAACATTTAGGCTAAACTGATACTGCCGTTACTGTTGCAATATTTGCATCAGTATAACCAATTATGCCCCTAATTTCATTAGAAAAGTTACAATCATCAGCCTACCAGGTCTGGGGAAGTCATTTTTACTAAGGTGGGCACTGTTGGCTGGTGAGCTGCACACAGCTTATTTGATAATATAACACATCAAATAGCCTACTTTGACCAACCGCTATTCACCTTATGTAGCCCCGCCCACTTGACCCAGTTGTGTTATGACTTCCTGTTCAAAACACCGTCTGTTTTACCTGCTCACTAGTACTGTACTGTCACAGGAAGTGTCAACACAATAGGAAGTAACCAGCGGACCCCTCCCTGTGTTGGAACATAAGGTGAATAAAACTCAAGAAGAAGACAATTTCCACTCAAGCCTTTAGCCTTTAGCATTTACTTGTACCTTTCAATACTTAAGTACATTACTTTTGGTACTTACAGAGAGTGATACTTTAACACATTTACTGAAGTAATAATATTCTAATAGGTGACTTGAACTTCTATCAAAGTAATTTTCTGGTGAGATATCTGTTTTAGGTCAAGTGTAACTTCTGGGCACTTCCTCCACCACTGGACCTACATCTGTCATGTGATGACTTCCGGCTAAAAAACAAGAAAAAGAAAATGGCTGGCTGCTCCAATATCATCTAACTCTGAATTAACTAATAATTTAGCCAATTGTATGTAACATACCAAATAAAACCAAACGGCAATGTCTAAGAATGCAACGCCATGTAACTGGCTTGTTAAGTCTCGCATTCCAGGGAATTACGTTAACGTCTGCCGGTCTTATAGACATCATAAGTGGCTCGAGCGCTCGGAGGAGAGAAAACTATCTGAAGCTTTCTTTGTTGGAGTCCAGGTATGTTTTAAAAGAACGTGCTCGTCATTGTCGACGATAACGTTATCTGACCTGGCTAACAGCTTGCTTGCTGTGTACCGAGCTCAAAGTAGTAGGCTACGTTCTTTATTTTACCCCCTGCACTGTCCGCTACAAAAACAACTCAGTTCCTCGTGACGTTCTTTCATAATTCGCGCCGTGACCGCCGGAAGTGTTCACACGACCCGGGAAGAATTTGGCCCACCCCCGCGTCTGAACATAAGGTGAATAAGCCCTGGCAATTGTAAAATCTTTCACTTTAGTTTGAGTTACGCCAGAGTTTGTGGAACTTCAGAAGGTTTTGCCGTCCTTCCAGTGGATGTGCGATGTGTGCTAGAGGTGAGTTGTCTAACAGGCTTGGCCGACAGCCTAATGCCGTTCACCACCTTGGAGAGGATTGTTTAATCATCCACTCTGCCCTACTGGGTATAGCAGCAGCTCCTGTGGCACAGCACAGTGACACAGTGTATCACAGCAGCTCCAGTAAGGGCCAATTTCAAACAACGGTGGCCTAGATGTAGGCCAAAAATGCACCAAATGTGTCAAATAGGGAGATGTTTGGGCACCGGTGTTGTTGCCTCCTGACCTCGCGTCACTCATTTGTCCACTTTGAAATGTTCCGCTGGTAAATTGTTGACCATGCAGTGTTGCAACAGGTTCTCATTACCAGTGCGTCAATATATGCCGATTTGTACCGGCCCCGCCCCCCCCTTCGCCGTCATTTATTGCCGATGTGAAAGCCGTACGTCGGCCGTATGTTCCCCCAGGCACAGACACCGGCTCTTCCTGGTTTCTTTGCCCTGCTCGGCCAAATAACCAGGAAGAGAGCCGGAGCTCAGAGCTCCCCGGCGGCCGCGACCGGTTTTCGCAGGAGCCCAGCAACTTGGTTGCGTTTAGGGAAGTAAAATAACCTTAGGTTTAGGTAACAAAAGCAACTTTCAGTTGGACGTTTGTGCACCTCAAACATGGAACACCATTCAACAAACACTGAAACTCAGTACTTTTGTATTCTTCGGTCAGTTTAAATCTCTAATCACCCACCATTTCACCTCCATAATCTGCAGTTGTTTTGATTGACTGTATACACCTTATGTTCAAACACTACTGTTTGCATCTTGTATTTTATTGTATTTACTATATGTACTATGTTTTTTTTTTTTACTGTGTCATCGACATCATTGCAAATGAGGCTTGTCCTCCATGAATTTTCGAGTTTAAATAAAGATTGAATGAATTTAGGGTTATGGTTCGGATCGGGATTCGAAGCAGGTCTCTCGTGATGAGAGCGTTAACTTGCGAGGTGACCTCCAGACGGTCCAGCAGTCCTTCTCATATTACGATGTGAAAGGCACCCTTTCACGTCGGCAATAACGACGCCGAGGGGGGTGTGGGGTGGGGGGGGGGGGGGGGGGGGTGTGACTAATTGCTGGATTTTGAGGAGTAAGACTGGGTTGCGTTGTTGCCAGCAGTTACCCTGTTCACAATCAATGCCCTTTTGGGTTTGGAGCATGCATCCAAGAACGTGCACAACTACTGTATCTGGAGGACCTTGGTTTGTCTCTGATTTGTCCTGCACACTGCTGACCTTATTCCTTGGTTTTGCCTTCTTGTCGTCCCATAGCTTCCACAGACAGTGTTAAACCTCCGTCCAGGTGGTCAATGGCTCATTTTGGCTGCTTTGGTACACTTGTTGGTACCATTCCAATGCAAAGAGCTGGCGTGCTCTGGTCCTTTTCAAGTACATTAAATGTATAGAAAATTGATCAGGTCGAGCACACTCATAATCCCATCTCATTTTCATCTCAAAGATGCCAATACAAGGAGGTACGGTGGTGCAGTGGTAAGCACTATCGGCTCACAGCTCGAAGGTCGCGGGTTCGATTCCCACCTGGGACGATGTGAACGCTGAAGGAATGCGTGCCCGTCCGCATGTCCTCGAGTGCCCACCGCCCGGGTGGGGTCGTCAAAAGGGCCTTTCTGTGTGGAGTTTGCATGTTCTCCCCGTGCCTCCCGGGGGTTTCCTTCATATAGGAATCCCCTTCACAAAAACATGCAATATCCTGGTTGCTAATGTGGTTCCTCCTCTGGTCGTTTAGGGGCGCCTGTTCAGAGGGAGGGGAACTGGTTGGAATAGCGTGATCCTCCCACGTGCTATGTCCTACCGGTGAAGCTTCCTCTGTCAGGTGAAAAGAAGCGGCTGGCTGACTGCCCATGTCTCGGAGGAAGCAGTCTCGGCTCTCCCCAGATCGGCAGAGGATGGAGTAGCAACCAGGATTGAGAAATCAAGCGAGCACTAATGGGGGATAAAATGAGATAAAAAAATCGGGAAAAAAACATAAAAAAAAAAAAGAAAAAAAAAAAGATGCCAATACACACTGAGAGTCACTCAAGAGGTCTGTGTGGGATTTTGGCCAACGTGCCATATTTCTTTTTCACTCTTTTTCACAATTATTTAACCAAAAAGTCACATTAAGCATTTCTTAAGGGAGACCTGGTGGCCGAGAAATCAGCATCAAGACTACATCTATCTATCTATCTATCTATCTATCTATCTATCTATCTATCTATCTATCTATCTATCTATCTAGGTGCGATCGGGCTGAAACCTTGAGGGTGTGTAAAGGTCACCCGTGACCTGACGGAGCCATATTTTTTAATTAGGCTAATTGCTAATGATGTGATGTCATCAGTGATGATATCATGATGTCATCAGTGATGATGTCAAAAGTGATGTCATAAGGTCGCGCGCACACACACACACACACACACACACACACACACACACACACACACACAAGGTGTCATTGTGGCAAGACTAATGATCAGTGATGTCACACAAACACACAAGGAGGCATTGGGACAAGACTGATCAGTGATGTCATAGGGGGGTACACACACATACACACACACTGATGTCATCAGTGATATCATAATGGGGCACACACACACACACACACACAAACACGCAAGGAGGCATTGTGACATCACTGATGCCACAACATTTTGTGAGCAACACACACCCCTGCCCGCGCCAATAGGGCAGGCGAGGCCATGCAGCAGCCAAGCTACCGTCGAGGCCGCGCAGCGGCCAACCCTAGAAAAAGGACAATCAACATCACATTAGTAGCCAAGTGCAAAGTTAGAATTTGCAGCATAAATGCTCAAGGCAGCCATACATGCTGCACTGCTGCTGCATTGCTGCTCCAAACCCAAAGGGAATTGATCCTGCAGATTCCTGCAGTACTAAAGCAGGCCACTGGGCGGGGCGGGGAGGCAGTGGCAACAATCAGGTCACCACTGCGTCGATCAACAATTGACCAGCAGAACCTTTAAAGGTGGACAAAGAGTGATAAATGGTCACGCAGAAGGCTTAAACTAGGAATGATCAGATCAGCATTATACATTATACAGTCCACAGACCAACTGCAGCTAAAATAGGCTGTGGTTGGGGCACTAGTGAGCTGCCAACTGCCTGCTACAATGTGGATGTTGTACCTGAAAGCCACACTTAAGTAAAAGTACAGATATCTTACGAGAAAATGACTTTGGTCGACGTTAAAGTCACCTATTATATGACTTGAGTAAAAGTCTTAAAACTATCTGTTATTTACTGTAGCCTACTTAAGTAGTCACGTGGGTTTTGCGCATGTTTTCCCACGGACACGCCCACTTAGGAGACTTGCGGCAGGTCTGAGTCAATGGTTGACCACGCCCATTTAGGAGACTTGCTGCTACCATTTGTTAGAATTGGCGGAGCCTGCGGTCGACTCATCTATAGTAATATAGTATCTATGATAATGGGCTCATTTCAGATGCATTCTGGACAGAGGAGCAGGGGGGTAGGGGGGCGGGGCTTCAGATTCTACTCGTCTTGTTCAGAACAAAGATGAGTTTAGTTCAGTGCACGAGGCGTTTTGGCAAATGCAGGTGAGGTTTCAGGTTTGACTTTTGTGCCCCCCACAGAAGACGTTTTTTCTCAAGGAGCACCAGTTGCTTTTCTTTTATCTCCTCTCCTCTCCTCTCCTCTCCTCTCCTCTCCTCTCCTCTCCTCTCCTCTCCTCTCCTCTCCTCTCCTCCTCTCCTCTCTCCTCTCCTCACCTCTCCTCCCCTCTCCTCTCCCCTCCTCTCCTACTCTCCTCCTCTCCTCTAATCTCCTCCCCTCTCCCCTCCTCTCCTACTCTCCTCCCCTCCTCGAATCTCCTCCTCTCCCTCCTCCCCTCCTCTCCTCTTCTCCTCTCTCCTCTCCTCTCCTCTCCTCTCTCTCCTCTCCTCTCCTCTCCTCTCCTCTCCCCTCTCCTCCTCATACTCTCTCTCCTCTCCTCTCCTCTCCTCCTCTCCTCTCTCCTCTCCTCACCTCTCTCCTCTCCTCTCCTCCTCACCTCTCTCCTCTCCTCTCCTCCACTCTCCTCACCTCTCCTCCCCTCTCCTCTCCTCTCCTCATCTCTCCTCTCTCCTCTCCTCCCCTCTCCTCTCCCCTCCTCTCCTACTCTCCTCCCTCCTCTAATCTCCTCCCCTCTCCTCTCCCCTCCACTCCTACTTTCCCCCCCTCCTCTCCTCTCCTCTTCTCCTCTCCTCTCCTCTCCTCCTCATCTCCTCTCTCCTCTCCTCTTCTCCTCTCCTCTCCTCCTCTCCTCTCCTCCTCATCTCCTCTCTCCTCTCCTCTCCTCCTCATCTCCTCTCTCCTCTCCTCTTCTCCTCTCCTCTCCTCCTCTCCTCTCCTCCTCATCTCCTCCTCTCCTACTCTCCTCCCCTCCTCTAATCTCCTCCCCTCTCCTCTCCCCTCCACTCCTACTTCCCCCCCTCCTCTCCTCTCCTCTTCTCTCTCCTCTCCTCCTCTCCTCTCCTCCTCATCTCCTCCTCTCTCCTCTCCTCTCCTCCTCATCTCCTCTCTCCTCTCCTCTTCTCCTCTCCTCTCTCCTCTCCTCTCCCTCCTCAATCTCCTCTCTCCTCTCCTCTCCTCCTCATCTCCTCTCCTCTTCTCCTCTCCTCTCCTCCTCTCCTCTCCTCCTCATCTCCTCCTCTCCTCTCTCCTCTCCTCCTCTAATCTCCTCCCTCTCCTCTCCTCTCCTCCTCTAATCTCCTCCTCTCCCCTCTCCTCTCCTCCTCTAATCTCCTCCTCTCTCCTCTCCTCTCCTCCTCTAATCTCCTCCTCTCCTCTCTCCTCTCCTCCTCTAATCTCCTCCTCTCTCCTCTCCTCTCCTCCTCTAATCTCTTCCTCTCCTCCTCTCCTCTCCTCCTCTCCTCTCCTCTCCTCCTCTCCTCCTCTCCTCCTCTCCTCTCCCATGTCCTCAGTGAGCGCTGTCGGCGGCCCACTAGCTGCTGCAGCTCGGGTGACTCCGCGCCTCCCTCCTCTCCTCCATCAACTCATCCCTCCCATCCCCCGCTCACGTCTGACCCTGTCTGCTGCAATATTAAACAGAACTAAGCAGGACATGGGCCACGGCGCAGGAGAGAAACTGCCCTGGGAGGAACAACCTGTCAGCGGCTGCTCCTTCTCCTTGGGAGGGTGGGGGGGGAGGGGGGAGTGGGGGGGTGTAAGAGAGAGAGAGAGTGAGACAGAGAGAGAGAGAGACAGAGAGAGAGAGTGAGACAGAGAGAGAGAGGAGAGAGAGAGAGAGGAAATAGATGCAAACAGAGAGAAAAAAGAGAGCACCAAGCGAAAAAGAGTGAGTGTGATTGAGAGACAAGTGAGAGAGAGAGAAAATAGAGGGAGAAAGTCATAGAGACACTGCATGAAATAGGCCACGCCCATCACGGGGGAAAAGCTCCGTTCATTGCCACACACCAGCGTCATTTTCCTTGAATTAAACATAGCTAAAAGCTGTTGTGTGGTGGGCTGCGCAGACAACAAATGTAAAAAATCGCCAGTTAAAGTTTTTTTTGTACTCCTGAGCAAAACAAGGAAGCCATTGAGAATTGGCGAGAAGAAAAATGTGGATCTAGATGTCAAGGAAGTAAGTTGGAGTGTTCATCTTCCGTATATACGATCTTTTTGTGCAACACGCAACCATGCACGTGACATAGTTGAACGCCAGGATTGGAGGGGGGGGTTCTGTTTTCCCCCGTCTTGGGCGTGGCTTCTGAATGATGACGCGTTACGCAGTGTCTCTATAGCCTGGTAAACCGTCCAGATTCCAGATCACATGAACTCACATTCTGTTTGGTTCTGCGGTAATCCGTCTGCCTGGCTTCCGGCCCGGGATGGGCCTTTTCAGAAATTACAAAGTGCCCGGGCCAATCAGGGTCCTGCCTCATAGTTGACAAAGTATTGCACCAATCAGGTGCTCCATTCATTCAGGTGCTGGCAACACAGCAGTGGCAGCTCCTGAAACAACCCACAACTACTAGTAACTAGGGGTGCACGATATTTTGGCGTTATTATTTATTATTCCAATAATGACATTTTAGCCGATAAATAGCCCCCGATAATACGGCGCCAACTTGGCTTTGTTTTGCATTGGAAGTGGAGCATTGTTGTCGCGTGCTCGTGACGTCACAAGCAGCTGGCGAAACCAGCATTGTACAAATGTGGCTGTTGACAGTTTCAAAGGATAACAAAACAACGCGTTTGCAATTTGCAATACATGTCCCGACAGGGTTTTCTGAGATGAGGGGAAAGTCTGAGCGGGGCGTTACGTTAAACCAAACGTGGGGGAGGAGGCAGCACATTTGTTTAGCGCTAACATACAGTCAGTGGCGTTAACGGTTAGCTAGCTGGCCATAACGTACCGTTCCGCAGGCAGCGCGGTCCTCAAGCTTGTTGTGACCAAACATTCCTGCATTTGAAGCACTTCATACTCCAGAGCTGGTGTAAACCATACAGAACCTCATGCGTGTGTGTGTGTATGTATGTGTGTGTGTGTGTGTGTGTGTGTGTGTGTGTGTGTGTGTGTGTGTGTGTGTGCGTGTGTGTTTAAGCCTGGTCGGCTGAATAAAATGTTGGCAGGTATGATGAATGTCAACATTGTGAATCAAATTGTTGCATAATCAACATTTCTAGATATACATATATCAACATTAGTCTATATAGAGTCTGCTAGTGAAATAGCGCGGTGGCCAGTAGGGCTGATGTGGTCTGGGTGGATGGAGGGTGCTGGGCTGATGTGGTCTGGGTGGATGGAGGGTGTAGGGCTGATGTGGTCTGGGTGGATGGAGGGTGTAGGGCTGATGTGGTCTGGGTGGATGGAGGGTGTAGGGCTGATGTGGTCTGGGTGGATGGAGGGTGTAGGGCTGATGTGGTCTGGGTGGATGGAGGGTGTTGGGCTGATGTGGTCTGGGTGGATGGAGGGTGTTGGGCTGATGTGGTCTGGGTGGATGGAGGGTGTTGGGCTGATGTGGTCTGGGTGGATGGAGGGTGTTGGGCTGATGTGGTCTGGGTGGATGGAGGGTGTTGGGCTGATGTGGTCTGGGTGGATGGAGGGTGTTGGGCTGATGTGGTCTGGGTGGATGGAGGGTGTTGGGCTGATGTGGTCTGGGTGGATGGAGGTGTTGGGCTGATGTGGTCTGGGTGGATGGAGGGTGTGGGCTGATGTGTCTGGGTGATGGAGGGTGTTGGGCTGATGTGGTCTGGGTGGATGGAGGGTGTTGGGCTGATGTGGTCTGGGTGGATGGAGGGTGTTGGGCTGATGTGGTCTGGTGGATGGAGGGTGTTGGGCTGATGTGGTCTGGGTGGATGGAGGGTGTTGGGCTGATGTGGTCTGGGTGGATGGAGGGTGTTGGGCTGATGTGGTCTGG